>NW_027521581.1:50000-350000 GCF_052094955.1 Ictidomys tridecemlineatus
TCCTCGGCTGCAGCCACCTTTCTCCAGTGTGGCTTGGGGAAGGGCTACTCTGCAAACCTCTAGGGGAAGCACCAGCACATTTTGCCATAAAAGTGCATCTCCAGTATCCCACCCGAATGTGCTCCCCTGGGGAAAGTGGGTGGCACCTGGGCCGTGTCCCAGAGGGTGGGATCCCTCTCAAGGTCCTGGGTATTGGCCACGATGGACATTACCTCCTCACCAGACACTGGAGCTGGTTTCCGGGTTTTGTTACTAAACTGACCTTTATCTGTGAAGAATTGTACACCAACAACATGCATCCATTCATCTCACCTTCCAGACCTCAAAGAAATAAAGTATTGCCTTGTGCATTTGGGATGCTGTCAAGGCCTCGTGGACTTGGAACCAGGTGCTGCGCGGAGCAGGGGAACTTCTCCCACCGTGGTGGACCCCCGAGGAGCGCTCAGCTCCGGTAGTTCCAGCTCATGGTCTACAGAGTGCACGGGGAGAGCGGGCTGTCCTCCGGCTGCTGCGGCCGGCCTCCTCAAGGTGGCCTGGATGGCAGAATCGCAGGGCCCACTCCTCTAGGAAGGCGCTAAGCAGTGCCCTGGCTGCTGTGAGGACTCCCTATCACTCAGCTGCTGGAAATGGACAAGGTGTTGGGAGCTGCTTCTCAGGAGGAGGGACAGGTGAGTCCAGGGGCAGCGCTTCCAATGTTGCTGTTTCCACCCAGGGAATGTGTGGGACCCCCTTTGAAGCTCCCTGTCCCATGGAGTGGCCCCGTCATCTCAGACAGCGAGGATGTTTGTGTCTAAGGTGTGCATTTCTTGCCTTTGAGAACACTTGTCATCCCAGCTGAAACAGAACATTCATGACATCTGAAAGCAACTCCATCTGCCAACATGTGAATGAGACCCCTGAGTGACTCCCGGCAACGTGCAGGGGAGCCTGGTGGAGAATCGTTGGCCTGAGTTCCTTAAAAGAAGGCACCGTGGGTGGCATTGGCCACAGGAGTGTGGTGTACACCTAGAACGCCTCCCCTGCCAAGACGCTCTCAGGCTTGAGCTGAAGCAGGTGTTCCTTCCCCGGGGGGCCAGGGAAGCAGTGGTGTTGGCCTGGGTACCGCAGACCTTGTCCTCCCAGCTGTTCCCTTCTGCAGTCAGGGCTATTCGACTGTGTTAGGGTTTGGCAGCCCAGCTCCTCTCCTGTCTGGCTCCCCCCAAGTCCCCTCTGCACAGTGTGTCTGGCATCCGTGGTCCACACATGCCCCTCTCCATCCAGGAGAGCTGGCACTGAACCTCAGTCCCCTTGCCCTTCCTCATACCCCTTTTCTCTTAGTTTTTCTAAATAATGAACATTTGTTGACTCAAATCAAAAGTGCATCATAGCAAAAGAAAATAAACTCAAGGGCTGCCTTTTATTAAGCAGGGAAGACAAACTGAGGCACTGGTACCAGGCCTGCTCTGCTTCAGAGCTCACTGGCCCATGAGCAGGAAGCCGTGTGCTGAGGCTGGCAAAGCAGCACTCAGAACCTTGTGCTTGGCAGCCCCACGGCCTTGCCTGGCTCCCCCCAGGCTTCTTTCACGGAGAAGCAAACGCCTCTTGTCCCTAAATGCCTCCTGTTTGCGATTCTCAAACTCTGGCAGCTCAGCAGACTGACCTTCCCAGATTCCAGGTAGTAACCTGAGGCATAAAGAACAGGTCTCATTGATGTAATTGGCAAAGATGTAATTGGACTTCTTACTCGGGCTCAGCACCACGGTCTCATTGCTGATGACAGAGGTGAAAGTCCCAAGGTTGGATCATGTTGCTGTACTGGCTTCACCTACTCACTTCACTGTTCAGGCTGTGAAATGGTGAACACATGAAAGGGCCCCAGCAGCACCCCGATGTGGGGACAAAGACAGTGCTGGCGGTGGCCTTAGCAGGCAGCCCCGGACCAGAAATGCCGGGAAGCTTGGTTTCTGACCTCTGCACATGGCCCTGAAGGACACTCACAGGTCAGATGGTGATGACAGTCTATGACTAGACACAGGCACTGAAGAGACTTTACCCTTGCTTGGAACATTTCCTTTCTTTGCAAAAAGAATTTGCTCATGTGAAACTTGTATGATTAAATATTAAGATTAACAAAATTTTGGATACACAGAGATCAGTATGCAATGGTAGAGAAACCTCTGTGCTCAGGATCTGAACGACAAGAGTCTGTTTGGGCACCAATGTCCTGAAAGGCCTGGGCCTATAGGCAGGGCTGCAGATTGGACCACGAGGGACAGCAGAGGCAGGGCTGTGGCACCTTGCTGAAAGCTTGTCTTTATGGGAGAAATAACACCATCTTTATATTTTCATATGTGGACTGCTTTAAAAAGAGTTCATGTGTTTAAAGAGAGTCATCAGTGGCCACTAAGTTACCCATAGAATAGAGATCAAAGACCTGGGAGCCATTACCCAGCACGTGACTTAGATGACGACTGTGTGCTGTGTACTTCAGAAAAGCAAGAAGAAAGGAGCTGATGGCAAAGGCAAATCAGAGCTGCACTTGCATCCCTTTCCTAAGAATGTCAGCAGGAATTTTGTAATTTTGACAACAAACTTAACACTGCCAAAAAGCTTAAAATGATTTATCTGTGTAAGCCAAGCTTTCAAATTATGAAATTGGAATCCTAATGCTATATTCTCTGGTGAACAATATCAGCTTTTTTTTCATTGCAAACTGCCTTAATCTGATCTACAAAGAAAGGTACTATTATTTCCATTATGATTCCACAGCAATTTTTCCTTTAGCTTAGCTTCTCAAATTATTAGTCTAATACAGGAAAATGTTAGTGGGATTTTAATTCCCTAAATAACATGTAGATGACAAGAGGAAAATGATATTATTACTCGCTTGACTGATTATGTAAAAACTGACACATTTTCCTCACTTGTACAGTGATATGTTTGTAGTTGTGTATTCATTTACTCCAAAGAAAATGTTGCATAGACCCTTTAGTTTTGTAAAGACTTCAGAGTTGAATCAATTGATTCATACACAATTTATATATGTGTGTGATATGTGTGTATATAGGTACACACAATATTTCATTTTGTTCTGTAGATGTGGTAGTGTCAGAAAAGCTTCAGAGCACCAAAGAAAGCCACCAATATCCAGACTTCAATGTGGTAAATGTAGGCCCTGAAACTATTTAAGAGATCTTGCTTACACATTGGAACGAGCATCCTAGATTTCCCAATAAAGAGGGCAATAATTGGATTCAAAGTGTTGTTAGCATTTTTAAAGGTTGAACTTTATTGAAGTACAATTTTTTCAAAGCACATGAATCTCTATTACACATACTTAACACAAAGACCATCACCTTTTGAGAACTGTGAAGAGTTGTCTGGGATTTCACCCCACCTATGAGTGAAGGACTCAGCCTTCTTCACTCTCCAAAGTGCTGGCAGAAGATGTTAGATTCCTGGGTCAGAGACAAAGGACAACTTATCACTCACAGAATGGCATTAGCCAGCGTAGTGGCCTGCCTAAGATTTATGAGCTCCAGTTCCTACATGGCAAAGTGAAGGAGCCAGATGATACCTGTGCACACCAGGGTCGTGCTGAGAGAGCACAAGGTGAAGTTGTGTTTAGGAGAGGCTTCTGGAAAGGGTGGTGAAATGAAATAAGTGATAAATAAAAAGGCCCAAGTGCTAGGGGAGCCTGCCTGTTCATTTCAGCAGCATAGCCCCTTGGAACACTCTGGTAGTTGGTCAAGCATCTCTGCACTAGATACTGATGAAGGGCTTTCCTTGCTAAAGCCAGTCTGTAAAGACTGGAAGAGGTGACTACTTTTTTAAATGCACAAATATCCAATGCAAGGTTACAAACAACATGAAGAATCAAGGAAACATGACACCATAAAAGGACCGAAATAATGTTTCAATTACCTAAACTATAGAAATGGGGATCTACTAATTGCCTGACAAAGAATTCTAAATAATACTCTTGAAAAATAGCATTGAGCTACTAGACAATATAGATAGACCATGAAATAAAATCAGAAAGACACCAGTACAAGGGCAAAATTAGAAGTTCAACCAAGAGATAGAAATCATTTAAAAGAACCAAACCAAAATCCAAGAGCTGAGAAATATAATGAATGAACTGAATGATTCAACAGGGAGCTTCGACAGCAGATTCAATCAAGCAGAATCAGCAAGCTCAAAGACATTTCATTTCAGATTACCGAGTCAGAGGAAGAGAAGGAAGAAACAATGACACAGAATGAAGGAAACCTGCAGGACTCATGGGACAGCATCCAGCAGATCAATGTAGGCTTCATGGAGGTTCCAAAGGGAAGGAGAAAGAATGCAGAGTGAAGCAAGTTTAAAGAAATAGTGGCTGAAAAGTTCCCAATCCTGAGGAGGGAAACAGACACTCAAATCTGTGACCCCCTAAAGGATCCCAAATAAGTTGGAACTAAAGATGTCAACACCAAGATGTTTACATTACAGGTAAATGATCAAAGTTAAAAGCAGAGAATTTTGAAAGAGAGAAAAGTGATTTATCATATACAAGGGAATCTTCGTTAGACCCTCAGTGGATTTCTCACCAGAAAACTTTCAGGCCAGGAACACGTGGACTGGTGCATGCAAAACACTGAAGGAGCAAACCCCTAGAACTAAAGACGGCACCCAGTCCAAACTGTGCTTCAAACATGGAGGAGAGGAAATGCTTCCCGATGACAAAGACCAAGGGACTCGTTTCAGGAGAGCAGCCTTATGAAAGGTGCTGAGGAGGGTCTCTGGATTTGACCAGAGACCAATGGTGATGAGATTTGGGAATTGCCATTAAGCAGGAAACTGTGGGTATATACATACATATATGTATATGTGTGTAAAATTTCATATATAAATGTAAAACTTATATATTTCAAGGTATTAAAAGGAGTTCAAGTTGGGCATGGCGGGACACTCCTGTGATCCCAGTGGCTCAGGAGGCTGAGGCAGGAGAATCATGAGTTCAAAGCCAGCCTCAGCAATAGTGAGGTACTAAGCAACTCAGTGAGACCCTGTCTCTAAATAAAATACCAAATAAGGCTGGGGATGTGGCTCAGTGATTGAATGCTCCTGAGTTCAGTCCCCAGTATCCCCCCCCAAAAAAAGGAGTTCAATTTTTATTGGTAACATAAGATTGTTTTAAATTTATATCATCTTATTGTAGTCAATACGTTTTTTGTAACTCAAATATAAAATACTTTTCAGAAAAGAAACAGCACAAACAATCTAATAAGTCGCAGAAATTCTGGAATAAAAGCAAATGAATTTCTCTCTTGGTGCTACTGCTTAATAACTGGCAATGTTGAACTAGTTACAAAAGGAAATAATGCATATAAAGTACTTGTCTTGCCAGTTAATGTTCAATAAATGTTATCTATACTATGTAATGGTGATAACAGTGACAACAACAATATTAATATTACATTGTGATGTGAAATAATTTTAAAGTTCTATAAATAATCATATCCATTTTTAATACATTTAATTTTCACTTATATTTATTTTCATTATTTTAATTTTCAGACACTTATTATGCACCATACATGTTTTTAAGCATTTCCCTACGTTTTGATTATTTAACCACCAAAAAAAAAAATCCATCAACATGGGTGCTAATTTAATTTGCATTTTACAGATGAGTAAACTGAGATGTGAATTAAATGACCTGACTAAAGTCACGGAGGGTATAATGCAGAACCGTCTTTGCTGGTCTTCACTGGGCCATCTCAGTGGGTTAACCACACTTTTCCTTCCAACTGTAAAATGCCTTGGCTGAGAGCCATGGCATGCTGAGTGCTCAATCTGGCAAGCTAGGCTCTTTGCTTGTGCCCTGCTGCACCTACTGGTGGTGGAACAAGTCTTCCAAGATTCAGATGGTTTGTTCCCAAATCTGTAAAAGTGACTGTACTCGTCAATGTTGGCACCTTAGTTGTTAAGTGCTATCTAAGTGAGAAAAGGCAGTTGAATCCTTAATTCGTAAATATTTGGATCGTGGGTGGGTGAGACAATAATGAAAAGACTGGGAGAACATCATAAAACTAGAAAGAGTCTATACACAAATGGCTTATAGATTCTCCAGCTACTTTAAAGAACCCTAAGAGAGAACCGTACCTGTGCCTTAGGAAGTGGTTTGGGCAAGACTGGTGAAGTACTCATCAGCAGATTCACATTCAAAGACAGGAAGTAGTCTTATGCCCAAGAAGAATGAATTAAGATACTTTATTAATTTTAATGATTTCCCACTTTAACCAACTTTTCTAATTTATAACCAACAATTAGTCCTAAAGGTGCCAGCTAAGACATTGCTACACACCACAAGACTACCAAAAAACTAAGGACAATTACCAGATCTGTTACTTTGTAAGGAAAAGAGAAACATAAAATTATAAAAGAACATAAAAAGTTCAGTATATACCAACTTTTTAAAAAACTTACCAGGTTATCAATAATAAAATTTGCTAATAATTAAACCAAAAAGAAGTAAGACATGCTGGGAGGAAATATTTAAATTAAATATTAAAAGAGTTAAGATAAAGAATTCTTGCATTTTTATATATAAAGGGTCAATACTCCTTTGCATCAGGTAGAAGACTTTAGTGTTTGGGGCTCTGCATCTTTTTCTAATTATCTCCTATTACTTTCTGCCTCTCTACAATTTTATTCTCTGACTCAGTTTATGAAAGGGATTACTGATCAGTAGTCAAGACACAGAGCACCACACTCATCTTTATTCTTGTTATAATTTATTCTTATCATATTTTCCCAATAAGACAATTAATACATATGAAGTGCCAACTGTGTGCCCAGCACTGAGTGAGGTTCTCAGAACATGCTGTTGAGAACATCATTCATTCACTCACCTGTCCATCTCTAACCATCCCCCATCCATCAGCTCACTCTTTCAAATCATTCACTAATAGATTGACACTGATTAGTGTCAACAGTGAGTTGATATGTTAGTTTTGTATTGTTACATAGCAAATTACCATGAACTTATGAGTTTAAAAACATCCATTCTTTCATTAACTTTTCTGTAGGTCAGAAGCCTGTCATGGCCTGAATGGGTCCTCTGCTCAGTGTCAAGGTCTTTGGAGGACTATATCAAATTCTGGGAACTCTGGGGAAATATTTACTTCAAAGCTCACTCTGGTAGTTGGTAAAATGTAATTTCTTACAATGATTGGGCTGAGGTTACAAAGTCTTTTGCTGAATTTTGTTTTCAGCTACTCTTATTTTCCAGGAATTGCACATATTCCTTGATTTGGCCTCCAAATATGCAAGCCAACCAATATACATAGAAGCCTTCCCGTGCTTAGACTCTCAGATTCCATCTTCTACACACACCAGAGAATACTGTCTTTTAAGGGCTCCTGTGAATAGGCCAGGTCCACTTGGATAAACTCCTTCTTAACATCAACTGTACCATATATCTTCACATAATCATAAGAATAAAACCCATTGAATTTATAATCTCAGGGATTATGATGGGCATAAACACAGAAGGATGGGAGGGGTCAAAGGGCTTACTTTGTTGGGCATTATGTGGGCTACTTATGCTTGAATTTATATGTATTAATTTTATGTCTTTATTTTCCCTTTATGCATTCTTAACTTTGTTGGAGAGCTCCATGTATAGACAGAAAGTGTACCCTGGACATTTCAGAAAGTTTAGTGAGCGGTATGCAGTCAGTATTGGAGTAGTTTCCCAGGAGGTAAGAAAATCCATTGAAAGGTGAGGAGATGGGAATGATGATGTGGGGCCTAACCTGGGCAATACCAAAAGAGAGAAGAGCAGAAGATAAGAAACATTAAGAGTAAAAATCCAGGGCTGGGGATGTGACTCAAGCGGTAGTGCGCTCGCCTGCCATGCACAGGGCGTTGGGTTCGATCCTCAGCACCACATATAAATAAAATAAAAGATGTTGTGTTCATGGAAAACTGAAAAATAAATATTAAAAAATTCTCTCTCTCTCTCTCTCTCTCTCTCTCTCTCTCTCTCTCTCTCTCTCTCTCTCTCTCTCTCTCTCTCTCTCTTAAAAAAGAGTAATAATCCATATTATTTGTTTACCAATTGGGTTGGAGGCTACTTATCTAGGCTCACGCCCAGATTTCTGTTGTCCATCATTGGGTAGGTGATGAGATCTTTTACTGGTCATTGTGAATACAAAAGACAAATAATTTAGAGGAAGAAGAAGACAAATTATTCCTAATTCATTTTGGGTCTGCTGAGTTTGGGTTGCCCATAGCACACTGTCCTAGAGTGTCTAGTGGACATTGGCATACACAGATATTAGATTCAAAGGAAAGAACTAGGACTCACACACAAATCTAGGAAAGGTATTAGAGGTAGAGGAAATCACAGGAAGATGAACATATCCTGGGATGAATATTAAAAATAATAAGAGAAATGGACCAAGAATAAGAACACCTGGGAACAATAGAATGCAGACTATGATTAGTAGGAGAAAAGAAACAATATGAAAAAAATGCAGAAAAGCATCTCTTGGATAAACTCTAGGGAGGAAGGAATTTAAGAAAGAGATTATGGACTTTACCAAATGCAGAAGAGATTGTGCTGCTGATGGTGGTGGTAGTGGTGATAAACAATTATATTTATTGAGTGCCTGAAAATTGAAAACATTTTTTTCTATTATACTTGAAAAATATTAATTCTTGCAACATTCCTGAATGGTAAGTAGTATCATTCCTACTTTGTATATTAAATAAGTAAAGCCTAGGAAGTCTAAGAAACTGGCACAGGTCACAGAGATGGACACAGATCCTTGCTTGGTTGGGATTTAAACTCAGAAAAGTCTGATTCTGAAACACATAATCTTTTTATTATGCCACACAACCTCCTTCCTGGTGAGTAAAATAAGAATGAAAAGATTATATTTCACTGCAAACTAAGAGGTCACTTTTTTAAGAAAAACAGATTAGATTTTTATTGGTCCCAGGCCAACGTGTTTGGTATATCTGTGTGATGGGGACTTCAAAGTGTGGCTGATGTGCAAGTATAAGGTAAATATTTTGACAATGTGAACTACATTTTTGGGGAGTGTAAACATAAAGGGTACACAAGAGGCAGTAAAGAAGGGCAATATTAAGTGAAGTTTATTATGTTTTTTTGTTGTTTTAATTATTATTTTTAGAATTTAGCGCTTCATGCTGAGGGCTTGTATTGTGAGAAAAGATCACAGGGTTTAGACCCATATATGCTAGACCCATATATACTATATGCTAACTTGGTCCTAGCTTCCTGTGTGACCTTGTGCAAGTGATTTCAGCCTCCAGTTTCTCCTCCATGGTACAAGCAGTAACACCTGCCCTGTAAAGCTCCAGAAGATAAAAATAAGCTAACTTACATAAAGTGCTAAACTCTGCTCATAATCATTTAGAAATCCACACAACAATATTGTCTTGAGAGCAGTACTATTTATTTTTGTATTCCTATATATCAAAATAGAGCAAGTAACGAATGAATGAATGAATGCCTTATGGCAAGTATTTGTTTACTTATCTACATATCTTCTTTGCTAGTGAGGGATGATTTTTCATCATACTTGAAGCAGTTTCCCCAAGTCCTAAACTGCTGAGTATAGAATATGGACTCCATAAAGGCTTTCTGATTGACCTAATGAAAAACTAGGAGCAAGATTAATGTCAAACACTGAGTGTTAGTCATATGTAATAGGTTCATCATTGTGCCAAGAATTAGATATTTATGCTAAAAATAGATGAACTAGATACCCAGAATATAATAATGGATTCTAGTCATGGCATAATAGTGTTATGAACCTCTAAACGGAAAGGGAGTAAGTTATTATTATTGGCTGTTTTCCTATTGTTGGCTTTTTTTTTTTTAAAGAGAGAATGAGACAGGGAGAGAGAGAGAGAGAGAATTTTAACATTTATTTTTTAGTTATTGGTGGACACAACATCTTTGTTTGTATGTGGTGCTGAGGATCGAACCCGGGCCGCACGCATGCCAGGCGAGCGAGCTACCACTTGAGCCACATCCCCAGCCCCTTATTGTTGGCTTTTTATGTAGAAATTTAACTGAAAATATATCTTTATGGCCACGATCAAATCAGGAGCAGGCAGGATACTGGGAAGTTCTAATTTAATCCATTCACATAAGCAGCAGCTGGGGGATTCCTAGTGCAACCTGCCTTTATCACACATGGGGCCCAATTATTGAGCCACAGGGAATTGGAGTTATCAAATCTTAGGGTCAAGTTCAATTAAACCACACATAGGAAGATATGGCTGAGTTTGTCAAGGATAGAAAAGATGAAAGCAGTGGAATAATTCTGTCAGACTCACTGTCACCCATTTATACATACACCTTTACTCTTGTTTATGTGTCATCTTTGAAAATTGAAGACAATATATGAATATAAGTACAACTGGCATTTCTGTAAGCCTCCACTGGATATGCATATTTTCAGTGTTATTTTTGGCTTACCTATAAAAGAATGCTTTCTTTCTTGATCTTCTAGTACCTACTGTTTAAAAACAGTTGTCTTATTGTTAAGATGCCACCATTAATTCCACTTGGGACTTCTGGGATCCTTCCTTTTCGTCACTCCTATACTCAATTAGGTAATGTGTCCTTCTGCTCAAAGAAGTTCTATATCTGCCTCAGAATGATTTCTTTCTAAATCTACAAGGTCAGTTCTATGGCATAATATTCCCAGCACTTAGAGTATCACTTGGCACTCAGTAGACACTCAAAACATGTCTACTGAAGGTATGATACATCTCTTCCTCTTTATCCTTTCTGCCATTGCCATAGTCATTATCAAAGCTTATTTGATCAGTGCAGTAATCTAGCTACTCTCTCTGTCTCTACTCTTGCCTTAGCCTATTTATCTTATAGAGGTTAGAGTGATCTTCTTAAAAATGCAAATTTTATCTTGTCACCCTCTGATGAAAATCCTTCAGCAGAGTCCCATTACCTATAGGAGAAAATTCAAACTTTATAGGATGCTATTTAAGGTCCTCCATAATTAAGTCCCTGGCCACTTCTGTTCATTGTTTATCACTTCTGTTTTTCCTTCCTTCCTTGCTCTCCTTCTCCATCTCACCCAGAATTCTGGGTTTCAGACACACTGAACAAATCTCAGCTTTCATTCCTCTCCAAGGTTTATATAATCCACTTCTATTGTTTATGCTGCTTTACCTTCCTGGATCTCACAGCCCTTACTGGTCAGCCTGAAGATCATGTATCTGCTTTAAAAGACTCACCCCTTCTTGGAAGCATATCCTAATCTTGAATCTCCAGAACGATGATGGGACTGGAGCTGGGACTATTCTATCATAATATTTATAATACTAATTTATTCTTGGATTTGATTAACTTTGTTTATGTTAATTTTTTTGTTTATAGTATGCTTCTACTTATTACCAAGTCATGTGACCAGAGACTCAGATTCATTGTTACATTTAGAATGCCAATATAGAGCTTGGGTATATCTAGTAGACAGCCAATAAAAGCATCAAATTATTCAAAGTTTATTATCTATTTCTAGGTTATGACTTTTGGGGGGCTGCAGTCTAAGTTAAATTCTGTATGAGGATCAGCGACCATTTATAGTTTACCTTAGTGCTCGTACATAGAATAGATGCCTTACTAATACCTGCTGAGTAACTAGAGTGAGTGGGTGCTGCCTCTGAGTTTAAAACTCATGGGCGCTTGTTACTGGCTTTCTTTAGTGCCACTGACAAAAGTTCACAGTTTCTGTCAACATTCTAGCACTGAAAACCTTAGCTGAGGAAAAAAAAAAAAAACAGGCATTTTTGTAGATTAAATATGACCAGAAATAATTGCAGTTTCTTCCACAAAATGGGAGAATCTCTTTTCCCAATGCTTACATCTGGACTGTCCTTATTTGTGACATGTTTTGACCAATGGAATAAGGTGGAAATGACATTGTGTGAGTTCAGGAACCAGGCCCTCATGTCTTCAACATTTTCCTCTCTTGGAATGCTGCCCAGGGACTAAAATATGTAGAATCTCAAGATGAAAGACCACATGGACAGAGAGGCTCAGCCTCCCAGCAAGCCCAGATGAGCTCCAGTCCCAGCCCTGTCAGCTGATGTCAAGCACATGAATAGGCCCAGGCGAGACTGTAGAAAAATCAACCAGCCAAGCCAAAGAAGAGTGAGAAATAATAAAGCACAGTTGCTTTAAGCCACCAAGTATTCAGTGAAAGACAACTTACAGAAGCATGAAAACAAATGATAACATCTGGGTTTATTTCCCTAACAAAGTAGAAGAATAAACAACCAGAATGTCTTTTTTTTAGTGACCCCAGAAATCCTGAAGAGAGGAAGGTTATTGAGCTGAAATGACGAAAGCATTTCAGCTCTTTATGACTACCGACAGAAATAGAAAAGTTGAGCAAGCACATATTTATACATATTGATTTTGTAAATATTCAATTCCTGGCAAACAAGGGTAAAACACAAGGCTAATCTAACCAATGTGAGAATCATCTAAATGCTATAATGCATCAAAAATTAAAAGTGAAAATTGAGTTAAAATGTTTAGAAACTAGCAAAAGGAGCTTAGAATTTTGAAAAAAAAAAGTGCTGTGAAACAAAAATCCATTAATATTCAATGACCTCCCCTCAGTTTCTCTAAATGTGAAGGAGTCAGTAATGGGGTCAGCTCTTTCTTTGAACCAGAATTCTGATTCATTCAGATACCTCATCAAACCCCAAAATATAAAATCTGAGAAAACTTAAAGAGGAAGAGAGTCTTAACTAGAATTAATCCCACAGAAAAATTCATGTCATAAAAGATATGCACAAGTCAAAACAATTTCTCTGTTAAGCATTTTGATTCTGAAATTACTCAAAATTAACCATAAATGATTTTTTTTTCAAAACATACAAGGCCCAATAAAGTTTGTAGATGTTTTGAGACTCAAAACATAGGCAGGGTCCATAAGTTACAAAACACTGGTATATTATTGATTTTGCACATCATCATGGATTTAGGGAATATATCTTCATATTGGTAAGAAAAATGGAGTTCAGAGGTAATGGTTTGTCTAAGTGTAAAGGTCATGAAGCAGATGAGATAGAATTAGCACATAAGTATTCTTTTCTTAATTCATAAGAAATGGATTACATAATAATGATACATTCATACAGCTCTTATATTCTAGGCACAGGATTATGTAATCCTTGCAATTATATATATATATATATATATATATATATATATATATATATATATATATATATATATAGAGAGAGAGAGAGAGAGAGAGAGAGAGAGTTAATACAGTTGGTTCTCACACAGTGATTCCGTGAAATACATGCAATATATACTCCCATTTTAAAGATAAGAAAACTGATATAGAGATAGGTGAATTCATTGTCCCATGGTTGTACTGTTAGTAATGACAATTGATATTTGAGCCTTTACAGCCTGTCTTTAGAGGATCTATTTCTAACCACTGTGATATAATTCTTCTCTACAAAACAAGTGGTATTTATTTTTTCAATTATAATGATAACAGTTTTAAATTTTTCCTGGGCCCACAAATCCTCTTTTAGTGTTTAATAGCTCCAACAGCCAGGCATTAGTTGAACAGAGAGTGATCCTGCACAAAATTTATATCCAAAGGGGTGGAAGGGGTTGACGCAGATTCCTTTTTCAAGTGCATTATGAAAGAAGGAAACATTGATATCATGATACCATTATATGTATGAGAATCTTGACTCAAATTCTAGGGGTCCCTAAAGGCCCAATGAAATGTCAAAAAATGTATTTATTGATTGCTACAGAACTATTACCAAGACACTCAATCCATAGCTTCCCACCTTTGTAACTGAATTGGTTTTGTTTCTTTCAAATGTTTCTTGAAAAGACATTCATCTCAAAAAGAGGTGAAAAATAGACCATTCTGTGATGGTATGCATGTACCTATTTTGGCACTCAGCAGACAGAATAGGTACCTGTTATTGATTTTAATATTTGATTTTTCCTAGCATTTAAAAAACAATACAAAGGAAAAGAAATCACTTAAAAATATTTTTGCTCAATAACCACCCTGCATCACTTGCCAGGCGAAATCATATGTTACATTTAATTCATCAGGGATTCTTATAATTTTGAGAATCAAGGGCTGTTTTAAGGCCATGAACCCTTTTATCCACCAAAAGGCACATAGACAAAATCTTTTTTTCAATTTTTTCTGATGGGACAATGAATCTTTTAAAATATATTCACAAACCTCCAGATTAAACAGATTGACTTCATCCTCTATATGTCTTAATTCATCAAATGGGATAAACCAGAGATCTAAACTATATATCTACTCAATGACAATATTACAACAATAACATTAATTATAACTGTTGTTTATTGTATACTTAGCATATGCCGTCCTTGATGACTGTATGATACATGCACTGCTATTTTCATTATTTTATACATTGGAAAAACTGAGACATGGAGGCGTTATCTTCCTCCAAGTAAATGCTGAAGTCAAGTTTGAAATTGATGAGTTCTATTCTACAGACCCTGTTCTCTATGAAGCCAATGAGCATATTATAAGTATTCCATAAACATTGACTACTGTTACAATTGGATTTTTATTTGAATACAAAGGCAGGATTTTTCAAGAAAACACAGAGCACATAAGCAATTTTTTTTTTCTTGAATAAGTGAAAATGGATTTTTTCTTTGATGAAATAATTGTCTCCATTCTCTCCAGGTTCTAATAGTTAGATAATGGATCTTGTCAACCATTATATGTCTTCACATCCAGCTGGGGACACATAACTTTTATTGTGGTCCATTATCTGGCCATTAGAGGCCACAAGTGTGTCCCCTGACCCTCTCCCTCACATTATGCCAGATAAAAAGAGTAGAAAATGTGGAGGCAGCAGCTTTTCTGGCATCAGAAGTAAAAGGAGCTTCAGAGCCTCCTATATTGAGACCATTCATTTTCCTCCTGCTGTAAAGTCAATCATGCAAGACCTGAGGATAAAATTTAGTCTGGATCCCACTTCCTAGCCTCACCTTCTTGCTCTGTCACCTCAAGATGTTGTATCTAGCAATAGCAAAATTCTACTCAGAATATTCACATTTCTTTTTTATTTAAGCCAGAGCTTTGAACTGCTCAGAAGTTTGATAAATGTGTTCAACTTAGTGAAAATTTTATATTCTTGTCATACACACCACTGACACTTAAACTTCAAACATTCATGTAATTTACAGGTACTCTCATAGTGAATTTTTCTGACATATTCTGTTTCCAAAATTAAAGTGTATTATAATTAATTCCAATTAGAGATTTTATTTTCCAAAACTTCAAAACCATCTGAAATAATTGAAAGCCTTGTGGAAATATGTACAAAAGAAGTGAGTACCACCTACAAGTATTTGACAATGGAACCTGGGTAAATCTGTCAGGATTATCTTTATTCCCACCTGGAGAAATAGGAAACTTACAGGGGCCAGATAACTCAAAACATATGTTTTAGAATATTGGACACCATTGCAAGAGGGTTATTGGCTTTGTTGGTTGCTGCCAAGTCAGTCTTTTTGTTTTGGTTATAAAAGTGAATGAAATCTGAAAACATGATTTTTATGGTTCTAATGTGCATCACCTCTGTTTTCTTTCTCCAGTTCCCTTGCCAATGTTAACAATTGCTAATCTCAGTTTGTTCTACTCATAGAAAATTATAAAAGGATTTAAGTCTCTGTGATATATTTTTGGCTTTTTAAAATAGAATAGATGTTTCTGGGAGGCTGAGACATTGTATTCTAGTATGTGATATAGAACGTTTCCCCCATATTTTAGGAATTCTAAAATAGTGGAATTTGTCCTCTCTTTCACTTCTTTTCTGCCTACTCACTCTCTTTCTGCTCCAATATTACCCTTCCATTCTATGACTTTTTCTGAAAGGTACATACATAGGCAAAACCTGAATTGTTTTTTTTTTAATGCCAAATCCACATATTTGATAACAGATACATCAGTGGAAAGATGAGATAAGGCTAATCCCCCTAGGTCTCTAACGTTTTAGCAAGATCGTAGTGAACTGGTCCTGCTGATGGCCTAGGTTTATGAACCACAGAGTCATAAATATTAACCATCAAAGATTATCAGAGGCCCATAAACATGCTAATATGTGTTGTGATTGACAGATCACTTCCTATCTGTTTGATCTTATGAGAGCTTATTTTTTTAATCATATTTTTGAGATGATGATGATAAGTAAATATAAAACTAGGGTGACTTTTCTTGCCCCTTACAGAGATACAAGTGTACAAAGGAAAACTTCTGATAAAGAGGAAATTGAAGTCTTCTGGTCCCCATGGGTACACTAAAGCTGCCTCATGACATCCCAAACAGATCCAAAGAACTACAACCTGGCATCTAACTGAGGTGGAAGTTCTTAAGAGGAAAAATGTAATGCATCCGCACAACCTAAAACAAATGAGGGTTCTATCTCATCCAGGAAATTATAGCATGAGAATGATCCCAAAGAGTAGCTTGCTCTTTGGAGGTTATAAGCTTTTGATCTGCTCTCAAATACCAAGAAAGCAACTTTTTTCTCAATGAGTACATAAACACTAAGTTATAAAGATCTTGAAGCCAGAAATTAAACTTATGAATCTGCTAGCAAAGCATTGTCAAAAATGGGTTTTAAGCCAGGCATTGTTTTAGGACTCATTTCTAAATAAAGTGTGAAATGAGTTGGGAGGAGATGAGGCTTGGGAAGAAAAGTCTGATGGGCAAGACTTTATATTCTTGCTAGAAAGACATAGTAAAGATCAAAAGTAGAGTAGGGGCAGAGTGATAGAGAAGAGGTGGTAGTTTTGAGCAATATTTCAGGTAGAAGGAGACAGTTGGCTTCAGATGTACAAGCAGGAAGGGAATTCTCAAGCTAATGCTGAATTTTCTGGTTTTGTTGACCGGGAGAAAGGTAAGCAGTATTAATCATGAATAGCAAACATAAGAACAGGGTTGGTGGAGACGTAATGAAATAAGTTTTGAAAATATTTGGTTCAAGATGTCAGTGGAATGTCTGGAGGGAAATATTGAGGCAATTGCAGAGGTTTGGGAAAGAGGACATGTCTGAGTATGGGATAACAAAAGAAGATCGTACAAAGAAATGACAAAGACCAAGAACAGGTGTTTGGGCAACACCTGCATTGCAGAGAAAGAAAACAAAGGGACTTATGTGGTTTGGATATGAAGTATTCCCCAAAGACTAATGGGTTGAGGGCTTGGGCCCCAGTGCAACAATGTTCAGTTGTAGGGTCTTCGGGAAGGCTGATTGGATTGTTATGGGTCCTTACGGTATTAGTGGATTAATTCATTAATGAATTCATCATTTGAGGTATTATTGGGATGTGGAGTCAATTTGGGGACATTCCCTGAAATGGTATATCTTGTGTCTGGCCCTCTCTCTCTCTCCTCCCAGCCAGACTCCCCCTCCCCCTTTTCCCCTACTTGGCTGCCAGGAGGTGAGCAGCTCTGGTCCACCATACCCTCTCTGCCATGATGCTCTGCCTCATCACAAGCCCATAGTAATGGATTCAGCTAACTATTGGTTGAAACCATGACCCAAACAGTTTTTTCCTCCTTAAGTTGTTTTCCCCAGGTATTTTGTCCCAATGATGAAAAATTGACTCTCACAGAAATCCAGAGTTTACAAAGCTGGGAAAGTCAGAGAGCTAGGAGGAGATCAAAGATCATTCACAGAAGTAAAGAAAGAAGGATCTCTTGAAGGATTTCTGTGATATACTTTTGTTTATAAAATGAAAGTGAACTCTAATTATTTTTTTGAAATTCGTTGAAACATCAGTATTCAAGTGGTATTTAAGATCATCCCTCATCCATGGTCAGAACACCCAAGATTTTTGAAAGCAATATCCACTTCTCTAGAAATAAACAGAATATTAAACACTATGAAAGGTTATTGGACTTGGCATATCATGATGACCCTTAGAGAATAATTTAAGCAGTGTAATGATGACAGGAGCCAGACTGGGAGGGAACAATCAGTGAGGAGGAAATGGGGGCATGAAATATAGATTTCTTTCTTTTTTTAAAAAAATCTATTGGGTGGTTTGGCCATGACTTAAAGGAGAGGAAATAGAATTCTGCTTAAAAGGGAACAAGAAGAAAGAGACTATATTTATTTTCTTGTTTACATTGGGATGAGAAAAACTTGAGCAGAGTAGTGGTCACAGGATCACCAGATAGGAGGTAATGCAAATGAAAAGAGAGATTTTGGAGAGAGCAAGGTTATGAGTAAGACTGGCAGAGAGTGGATTAAGCCACAGAGGAGGAGCCTTCAAAGGAAAGATAGCATCTGGGACAACAGTGTGAAAAAGAGAGAAGGTTACTCATCAGCAAGTACTATTTGTACATCTGTCATGAGCCAGGCGTCATTCCCTCCATTAGGGATTTGACCTTAAAGACAAAAATCCCTGCTCTGGTGAAACTCACATTCTAGTGAGGAAAAGAGAAAAAGAAATTCGAGTGTGTGTGTGTGTGTGTGTGTGTGTGTGTGTGTGTGTGTGTGTGTGAGAGAGAGAGAGAGAGAGAGAGAGAGAGAGAGAGAGAGAGAGAGAGAGAGAGAGAGAGAGAGTTCTATGGAAGGGTGAATAAAGAAGTGTCCATTGGGGAATGGTTGAAAATTAGATGGGGTGATTAGGAAGGCCTTATTGAGGAAATAAACTTTGAGACAAACTTGTCTAAAGTGAGAAAACTAGTCCTTTGGGGAAAAGGATTCAAGGTCACAGGAAAGAAAGTAAAGTCTCTAAGATGAGAACATGTCTCATGTAACTGAGGTGGGAAGGGTGTCTGCAGGAGAGCAAGTCAGAGAGCAGTGCAGATCATGTAGGAGATCATAGATAATGACGAAGAGTTGCCCTTTACTTGCAGAGAGATACAATTGTATCAGACATTTCTCATAAAAGAGTGGCTTGATACTGTAACAGGATCCCTTAGCTTCTGTGTAGGGGTAGATTGTAGAAGATGAAGCTAGTTAGGAGATGACGGCACAATCCAAGTAAGAGATGGTGACAGCCTGAACGAAGGTGCTAGCAGTGAAAACGGTGAGGAGGCCTTCCCAATGACCCCTACCTAAATGGCATCCCTTCCCCAACCAACACTTCTTTATTCACTCTTCTCTGGCTCATTTTATTCCATAGAACAATCTCAATCTCTCTCTCTCTCTCTCTCTCTCTCTCTCTCTCTCTCTCTCTCTCTCTCTCTCTCTCTCTCAGATTTGAATAAATGTTGAAGGTTGTACTCACAGTTTTTACTAATGCATCAGGTGAATGAGAGCAGATCCAGATAGAATTCCAATGTTTTTGGTGTGAGCATTGGGAAAAGTGGATTTTTCACTTATTGAGATGGATAACATTGAAGGAAACAGGGACTAGGAAGCCAGTACCAAGATCCCAGTTTAGAACATATTAAAATTGGAAAAGACATTTATTATCCAAAGGGCTTTGCTGTGTAAAAGCTATATATACAAATATGGAATTCAGAAAGTAGTCAGTAATTTAGGAGACATCAGTATTCAAGTGGTTTTTAAGATCATCCCTCATCCATATCATAGCTTACCTCTGCCACTATCAGAGATAACTTCTTGTCCCACACCAGTTACTCTACTCTTCTGCAACTGCCTGCCTGACATTCCCACATCTTATATTTGACAGATTCAGTTATACTGCACAAATACAACTTTCTGAAGTATATAGAATACTTTCATTTTAAAACTTCAAATATGATTAAATTAGTTTTGAAAAATATTGGAAATCTATTGGGCTAAAAAGCAGTACCATATTAATTCTATTTCTTATTTCAAATGGGAACTTTCAATAAATTTATTCACACTTAAATTACACTTTACTAAATTAGACAAAGATGCTTCTTAAATTAATGTAATTATTATGAAATAAAATAAATTTTATTTAAAGATATGATATTCATTTCAAGGTCATTTTTTGGCTTATTAATTCAAAATTAATGTGAATTACCATACTCAAAAATATTTTCAAAATGTTCTTGAAAACAAAACATTGTAGTGGTTTAAAAATGCATCTATAACTTCATTACACTACTTCAAGAAAACAGAGCCTTGAGATACAGATGGCTTCAAACTTCATGATTTTCTTTAAAAGGATAGGAAAAAAAATAAGCAGGAGTGAGAGTATTTGACTTGAAGATGGGGTAATAAAAGGCACCATGGCTTCTTACTTGCTTTCTTTTGCATACTTTGCCATGGGGAAGCCAATTGCCTTATACTGGGATTCTATAGAGATACCACATGGCAAGGAAGGGAGGGCTTTGGGAAGAGTGAACCATCTGAGAAGAAGCTACTTGAGCCCCAGCTAAGCCTTTAAATAACTAGCTGATATCTTAGATGCACCCTTATGAGAAAACTTGAGCAGGATGTATCCAGTAAACACAGAATAGAACATCTCATGAATTCTCCATACCCTGATGTCAAGAGTTCCCAAGCTCGCTCATGGCAATTATTAGAGCTAACCTACTTATTCTCTTTGTGTTTTCATTTGTTCCTGAAATTGTCCAAATGAAAGTTCTTCTAGAGAGATAGTATTCCCGGTATACTCATTGCATTTAAAAAATTTGCTTTGTCAATGTGCTGAAAAGGGGCTGCTAAAAGAAAAGAGATGATAGATTATTTTTTCCCTAAATTTAGCTAAGTAAGTATTCTAGGATTCACTTTGGATATCTATGTGAGTCCTATCATCTGGGTCTTCCTTTGTTTTTTGACCTGAAGTCTTCTGCTTTGGCAAACTCCTTAAATTTCCAAAGCAGGACAAAATTAACTAAGGTCCCTAACTTCTCAGAGGGCCTAGCAACACAAGGGCAATGGCCAATTGGTTTCTATGGTGGAACCGTAGTTTTCATACCTCAGCCTGCAGAAAGGCAGAATTTTAATTTCTTGACAAGTCAGATTCGAAGTTCAGGATTCCCTGGACCAGAATCTAAGGAGGACCCTGAGGATACTCAGGCTAGACAAGTGGGAAGCAGGAAGATATTATAAAATTAAGCAGGCCTAGGTAGAGCCCAAGAGTTTAGCCCAAAGCAAGGTAGCTATATGCTGGGATCTCAGTAGGCAGAGTCCAAGAAGTTGAATATTTTTCAGCAGCAGCACTTGGGTCAAGAGGTGGAAAGGAGTGAGTTTTTGTCTAAAACTCATGTGTGTAAAAAATAGCAGAAGAGCAATTCAACCAGGAGGCGGAAAACAAAGGCAACACAGGTCTGTGATCTTGGACAACCCACATAACAAAAATAGGGCAAAATCCTTTCCCTCCTTTACTCAGGCAGTTACTTTGAACGTCAGAAGAAACAATTTTAGCTATGAGGCTGGAGTGTGGTTCGGTGAGTGATACAGCATGTGTTTGGCATGCACAAGGCTCTGGGTTCAGTTCCCAACACTGCAAACATAAATATTTAGCTACCACAGGACCTAGTCTGTGCATTGAATAAACTATTGTGGACATATTCTATCCATATCTGTTACAAATTGTAGAGAAAACATTTTTAGTATATAGCCTACAAAAAGCCAAAAGCTTGAGATTTATTTAGTGACCAATGGCCAGTGAGAGACCTACATATGCACTGATCAAGAACAGAGCTACTAGAATTTTCACCCATTTTTGGGGAACCAAATAGCACTTTCTTCCACTTTTTTCTTTCACCTATACACACTTCATTGTCCTTTCTTTACAGTATTTTTTTTTAATGACAGTGGTTCTGAATCTTAATGAGACATTAAACTATCTCTGTGTCTTCCCAGCCACAAATCTGGGACAATGAATCCACTTCTTGAAAGGTTGATATAAATTTTCATCGGTTAATTTACGTAATGAGCCATATGTCAGGAGCAAGGCAAGAAAGTAAGAACTTCAGTTCTGGCACTGGGATTTCTGGCACTAATTCTAAACTAGTTCAATAAATCAGAACTATTCCAAAATGGACAACTCAGCATGTTTAGTGACTGGCCAGAACAAAGGAATAAATTTGATTTTCCAACTCCAATCTGCACAAATCATTGGTGATACTATGGTCATTTCATTAAAACAAAACACAGTGAACTTTCTATGAGCAAAATGTTGTGCTAGGTACTGCAGAGAAAACAAAATACAGAAAATATGTTTTCCTCCCCACCCCATCTCTTCCTGCTCGCTTCTTTCTTTCCTTTCTTTCTTCTCTTTTACTCAGAATGCATTTCTTTAGCATCTTTTAAGTTGGGCTCACAGTGGCTAACATAATCTCCTCTCTCATGGATTTTATGACCCTTTGAATGTAACAGATATTAATAAAACAATCACACAAACAAATGTAAAATTGCCCCTGAGATAAATGCACTACATGGAATTATGAGAACATATATTAAGGACAGTTCACCTAGTCATGGGTGTCAGAGAAGCCTGTTCTAGAAAAGTATAGTT
The DNA here is from genome assembly GCF_052094955.1 of Ictidomys tridecemlineatus. Classification (NCBI taxonomy): domain Eukaryota; kingdom Metazoa; phylum Chordata; class Mammalia; order Rodentia; family Sciuridae; genus Ictidomys; species Ictidomys tridecemlineatus. The sequence goes on from NW_027521581.1 coordinate 72,490, forward strand.
TGAACTAAGATCTAAAAGATAAATCACAGTTGACAGGCAACAACAGATGCAGAGGTCAACCACAATATAAAGGACTAAAGGAAAGCCCAAACACTAAAGGAGCAGATGCAGTGAAGCAGGGTGAAGTTGGAGATATTGGAAGAAGCCAAAGTCTCAGAGGGTTTTACATGCCATTGAAGGGCAACGGGGAAAATATATTGGAAGGAGGTGTAGATGAGAAGTAAAAGAAAGGTGGAAGAGTAATTTCATGGTGGACCGCTTAAAGGACTATTGTGGTAAACAAAAAGAGGAACAATTGTAGCTGGATTCAGTGGTGATAATGATATGGATGGGGAAAAAGTGGATGACCTAAGAGATAACTATGAAGCAAAAGGCATTAGTTAGGTGACGGATTGATTCTCAGTGAAGGAGAGACAATATGAAGAACAACTACTGGGTTCCTGGTTTATCCAGGGAATAGGACCAAGTTTTGGAGGAGAATGACATTATTGCCTATCACACTTCCTCAGCCTCCTCATGGCAGAGGCATAATAACTTCCAGTTGGTCTTACTCAAGACAGGTAGAATAGGGTTGGAGACAAATTCATACATTTGAGAGATGCAGAGGAAGCAGAATACACAGAACATTGTAATTCACAGAATCTGGGGAAGGATGAGGGAGAAAGGGAAATAAAGGAAGACTGAGATGAAAGGAAGAACAAAACAAAACCAGATGTTTCTCACCCACAGAGCCCACATTACAACCAGCTTCAGCTTGCTAACTTACCTAGTAACGTAGAAGCAGACAGCATTTGATAGCATTAAATGAACACAAAGTAGTCTGGGTGACAGCTTTATTCTCATCCAATGTTGAAGAGTGCAACTCCTGCCAGGGTGGTGTGTACAGTTATTCAGGTTTTATGTCCTGCCAGCAGAGGCAAATGGGACCTGAATCCTGTTCCACTTGACTCTAAACCAGTATCCTAGTGCGAGGCTTCTTCTACCCAGAAACAGGACACCTTTTTGTTAAATTTGCTTACAAGTGGCTTGTTAGTAGCACCTCGTTATTTTTTTTCTAATAAACACAAACTTTTTATTTGATCCATTGTCCATAATTAACCTTTTCTAGCCAATAAGAAGCTAAGCTACCTGGCTTAAATCTGCTTGATTTCTGCAAAGTAATCACATAACACTTGCTCTACTGTTAAACAATAGGGGGAAGCACCAATAAAAGAGCAGTAACAGAGTAATTTATTGGGGTACTGACTTCTGCCTACTTACTCCTGCATCTCTTCCTCCTCTTCTTCCTAAAGGACCTCAAATGGTTCTATGAAAGAACTACATTTCCTAGCCTTACTTGGCAGCAAGGTGACTAAGTTGCAGCTAGCAAAAAGCAAGCAAGAATGTGGAGCTCTATAGAGGGACCTGCTTACTCTGTGGTTTCCTTCCTCCTATTCGGGGATAAAATTGTAAGAGCTTGAGGAGACATTTTATACCTTAAGTCACTTTGAGTACTGTTGCCCTTTGCAAAGAGAATAAAGGAAAAAGATGAAAAAAGTCTGTATCTCTGATAACCTGAAACCACCAGATTAACCCTGCACTGAAACTCTGGGTTGTATAATGTGGGAAAGAAAACAAACACATTCATTTATTTATATAATAATAAACAACTATTATTTTGCATTTTATGTCACATGTCAGTAAACAAAATTCTCATTGATTTTTAACTAATTGATTCTGAACTTCTACCAGAACTTAAAGTCACTGGGAATATGTCATTCATTTATTTATCTGATTGATGCTATTCCTGAAAATTCTGAGATCCTTAAGGAAAGAAAAACCAAATCTATGGTAAGCACAGAAATCTAAGAAGCTATGTTTTATATGTTAATGTGTACAAAGTATTAATAGTGGCATTTAGATTGAGAGCATATGAATGATGATCATTTAGCTTACTTTAGACAACCTGGAAATTTCCAGTGATTTTTCTATTTTTTGATTAAAAATGCAGTCTTCCAAGATAAGCTTTCTTCAGGACTCTATCCAAGATATAGTAATTTATAGATAGAAAATTCTCATTTATATTGCAGAATCAATGTTCAATACTTTATAATAAAATTTGGAGAGCAAATGAATCCCTCTGCTGAATCTAGAAAACATTTCTGAGAATTTAAAATGTAAAAAAATCAATTATCAAGAAAAAGATGTAAGAATAAATTCTGACATTTTTATAATGTTTCTTAATTATAATCAAGGTTACTTAGCAATTAGCATCTAGTCCCTTCTTTCCTTTACATTTTCACTATCATAATGACTGCTTTAGTCACTCCTAGAGGCTTTGGGCATTGCCTACATAAGGATGTCATGAAACTGGGGTTACAGAAATCAGATAGGGGAACAGGGAAGGAGAGAGAATCATCAGTGAAATCTGAATTGAAGTAAAAAAAAAACAATGAAATGGATTGAGAGATGGTGCAAGTGTTATATCCAAGAGAGTGAAGAAAAGGAAGTTTACTCACAAGCCTGGAAACCAAGAGATTTAGTAGTGATGCAGTGTTCATAGTGGGTTGGGACAAGAAGTTCAGAGAACTCATACAGGTGTTGGCCAATATCAACATGACTTTAAGGCATAGAAGTAGGTGCTCATACAGCCTAAAGAAAAGACACAATCACTCTCAGGCACCTTCTTCATGGTAAACCTGGCTTTCTTCAGTAGTATTTTCCATGTTATAACATTTCCTAATGTTTATCTAAGGAATTTATCGAGTCTTGCATATCTTCCTGTCAAGAATTTATGAAATGAACTCTTGTAAACTTTGACTTAATTAATCACCTTAAAATCTCCCCAGCACTGAGGAATGTCATGCAAATAAAAAAGATCCATAGATGTCTGTTGTGAATGCATGAATATATGAATGCACTAATGAATGCACAAAGGAGCATCTGAGGGAAGAGAAGCTGAAGCTTCTTACTTTCTCTCTTTGGGAGAGCTAACTACAACTACTATTTAGCTCAAGTTGGAAATTTGAAAGTCACTGGCAAATTTGCCACACATTAATAAACAAAGATATATATAAAACTTCTGGATGTATCAACATATATGTGATAATGATAGGGCTCCTATCTCTGCCATGCTAATTTTATGCTACATTTTAACCTACTGAAAATAGATTCTAGAATTGTACACCTTTCCATATCTCTTTACAGTATTAATGTTCTTTGCTTATATTTTATCAAAAAGTCATAATTTTATGACTAAGAAATATTACTGTTATTTCAAATGTTTTCTTTTCAAAGAATTCATGTATATTACACTTTACAACTCAGTACCAATCATTTAAAGTATAGCAAAATTATAGTAGGAAGGCTTCAAGTTAGCTCCTAGAATACAGTGTGTTTAGAATTATCAAATATGTAAATTACTGGCAGTGTTACAAGAAGAGTAGAGCTGAAAATAATATCTCTTTTCTCCTCTCCCACTTCCTCCTTCCTTCTCTTTTTCTTTCTCCTCTTGTTTCGTCTTTATCTCTGTGTATTTTAAACTAAATTTATATGGTATTGATCATAGCCTAAATTTTTTTTAAAAAAAATTTGAAACCTATTTAAATTTTAAAAATTTTACTATTTATTATTTTCAGAGGATGTGTTTCCTTTTACAATCTTCTTAAACACTTTCTTAATGGTGTCACTCTGTCATAACCTTAAGAACACATCATTTGTATAATTAATCTGTGAAGATTTATATTTGAAGTAATCCAGAAAAGGAAGAACTATGAAAAAAATTTAAAAATAGCATAATAAAAGCAGAGTCTTAATATATTGCAGGATCCTGGTTCTGTGTACATGTTTTCAATAATTTTGCCTCACAAAGTCTTCCTGACCACAAATTCTTCCAATTTCTCATCATCTGTGTTCAACATATATTCTAACCTTAAGGATAGCCCCTCAAAACCATCTTATTTTCTGATCTTTGCTAAGGACATTCTGATAATTACTGAATTCATATATCCTGGCTAATTTGTTTTTCCACTGGAGCATTAGTGTCATGCAATGGCTTGTATTATCAAGATGGAAAGGCCAATTTAATCACCTATATAAAAATAGAGAGTGAACAATTTGACCAAAACTAAGTATTTATGTGGGGGTACTGAAATGTGTATGTACTTACAGACCTATCCATCCATTTGTGGTACAACAATAGCACAAAATGTATTTCTCTTCTCTTTAATTCTGGACCTTTAAGTTCAATAAAGACATTGCACTTAATGCATTGTGAAGGATAGCAAGACAGCAGTGCCCCCCCCAAACACTTAGGAAGCAAATAAACATACTAAGTGTTCTGTTCATTTTAGTCGTGTGTGTGTTGGTTTCTGTATGCTATGCTACACATTTTGAGAGTATCTTAAAAGAAAGTTGACTGTTAGGGATAGCTTCTGACTTTCACCAGCCCTTCTCAGAGATCCCTATTTCTACCATGTTCTTCCTTTACAGAAAACAACTTTGATCCAAATGTGATTTTTGCCCAAGGCTTAACAAAATTCAATAGATGTTAAACTTTAGTTTCTGTCTTGTTTTCATTTTTCATTAAATTATTGAAGATTCCATTCTGGATTAAAAGTACACTGCCTTGATTCTTAAACCTACAGCATAAATAAGAAACAAAATAGGTGCTATGTATGCATTAATTTTTTTCTAAAGTTGAGGGGGTTTTTTAAAAATTATTTTGTTTTGGTTGTTGTTGTCTAAAGGAGCATCCTAATTTTATTTATTGATTAGATAGTTGTTAATGTTATGAGATAAAAAGTTAAATAAGGCATTTTTCTTTGTTCCCATGAGTAAGAGGTGTAAGTAGACAGATTAATATACAAATAATTCAAAAGTATGTGGGGGTAGAGGCCAGGACAGAATGAAGGAAAGAAAAAGGACAACGAGGAAAATGACAGAGATGAAGTTTATAGCTTGGACCATGCAGTGGAGGAATGCTTGACATCATTGTTATATTGCATATGAAAATCTTTTTTTTTTCAAATGGAATCACTGATTCCATCCCTAGGTAAATGTATGAGCCTCATCACTCGGTCAATAATAGTTCCCATTTACTGAGCACTCTCTTTGTCTCAAGCACTATCTTATTTCACTCTTACTTGCCACTCTAAGAGTGAGTTAGTGTCAACGCCATTGTATTGAGGAAAGTACACATAAAGAGATTGCCCATCTGTGCAAGATCAGGAATATGGAGGAATATGGATGTCGGATAGAGGTTGGAGCCATTTTTTTTTCTATTTTTTCTTTTATCCTAACAGTGGCAAGGCAATAGAGAGGCCTTTTGCATTTGAGATAGGAAAACAGGTTGAATGAGATGAATGCTCTCAAGTCTCATCTGAACAGGGGGCAAGTGTTCCTCTGACTAGAGCAATGGATATCATGATGTTACACATAAAAAAATTTCACAACATATTTCCTCTCATAAAGTGCAGAGCTCAGGTTGGCTAAGGAAAATATTTTCTGCCATTCCTAGGTAAATGATACATTCTTATTTTCTTTTTTTCTCATCTAGGTATGAAATTTATAAGAAGGCCAACTAGTCGGCTGGCAAGATTTACATACGATGTGAAATCTTTGAATGCGTCATCATTGGTGAAATGGGGAAAATCTACACCAAAAAGGAGGTTCTAAGAATTAATGAGTAACATAGTCGATATAATAAATACCTAAGGTATTTGTATCAGTAAAGTATCTTAGGAAGTGAATAAATAAGTACACACTATAGAAAACTATTATTAGTAATTGATCTTATTCCTACTGATGTTTTTGGTTCTTTTCCAAATTCTTAGTTTAGCTCTATTTCTAATGATATTGGTTGAAATTAGAACAACTGAAATTTAGAAAATCTTTAACATCACACAAAGAAGGACAATTAGTTTCATGGCCCATTTATTATATGAAGCTCTCAAAATTCAGGCCAAAATAGCCATGACCCTGTTTATAGCTCTTCATATTAAACACAGATCTAATTTGTAAATTATCATCAGCCTTGGACTCCAGATTTCTTTCATTCCCTTGCTTAGGAAGAATTCAAACCATTTTTTTTCTTGCATGTAGTCATTTACATTTTTGAAGGCCAAGTTTCTTTTTATGTAGACAGTTCTAACTTCTTTGGATTATATTTTTTTGTCCCTGGTGTTTGGTACTCCTCCCAAGCTAGGATCATCTTAAAATTTTATGAGTATGAGTATGTTTTGAGATTTGCATCTTCCCCCAACACATTAATAAAAATATTGAGTTAGAAAGAATCTCACATGCATCCCAATGGTAACCTCACTTACTACAGCTCACCAATTCAAGGAAGATTTCCGTAAAAATTTACTCAATTCACTTCAGTGAACATTTACATAGCAGGAACTGGAAGTAAAGATTTGGGAAAGCCCATATTCTCTGTTTTCAAAGAGTTCACATGTGACTCACTCACACACAAAACCATTGAACATCTGAAAACCATTCTGTAACTTTTGATCAGTGCAGAGTTGAGAGAATGTATGTCACTTACTTAGATCCAGTAGAGTTTAAAACACTAAAGAATTATGATTACCCTATCAAATGGAGGTATTATTGATTAATAGCTATATGTTTATTCTCTTGTATATTATTTATAGAGTTATAAATGTGAAAAAAGGAAAACAATTTGGGGGTTGAAAGACACTGGACTTTACGGAGCGTAGGGCCTCAAAAGCCTAAGAGAATGCAATTGTTCACATAAGATCAAAGTGAGGTCTCAAAACAGCCCGCCATGTTGTATCTTGTTTTCCCACTTCTGAGTGCAACTTTGGTAAATTATCTCACTGTGTTATTTGTGAGCTTCCCTCAGAGACTAAGCTCCTTAAACACTGGGTCTCTATCCGGTATAGATTTTGTGCAGATCCTAGTATACTTGGAGTATTAAATATGAATTGACAATACATTTAGAATTTGATATTTAATATGAAATATTTGGAAATAGTTGTATAAGTTTGTGTTTTGGATGCATGGCTGAGATGTCTAGCAGAGCACCCCAAATTTGCACTTCCTTTTCTGCAGAACTGAGCTGTTGCTGGGATGTGGCTGCCCAGCTAAAGACTACACTTCCAAGTTTCCCTTGTATCTATATGGGGCCATGGGGGCTAATTCTCAACCATCTAATGAAAATGAAGTGTGTTATTTCTGTGCAAGGTTGCTAAATAATAAATGTGATATCTGTATATTCTTTCTCTTTTACCTTTACATGTAAAAGCCCCCAAGATCCTAGGGGGATGATTGAGACCAAGAAGTGAGGAACCCAGAATTTGAAAACTATTCATGGAGGAAAGCCATCTCTTGATCCATAACAGCTGCACAATTCAAAGAATCATGTATTAGATGGCTTTCAATCACAGCTACAAAAGAGTCAAGGAAATCAACTTATAAGGAGGACAGGTTCATTTTGGCTTACAGTTTTGGAGGTTTTAGTCTGTAGTCAATTGGGCTTATTATTTTTGGTGGAAGCATATGCCAGCCAAAGTTAATTACCTTGTGCAACTGGGAGGCAAAAGAGAAAAAGAGCAAGGGGCTTAGGTTCTCAAATTCCCTTCCAGGGTAGTGCCCAGTGATCTAACTTTCTCCAATTAGGCCCCACCTCTTAAAGGTGCAACCACTTCCCCTTAGTGCCATGGGCTGGGGATCAAGCTATTAACACATGGGCCTTGAGGGAACATTTACCCAAACCATAGAGGTTAGGAATAAATATTCATTGTATTAAGTCACTGGCTTGGGGGAAGACTATATACATAATTTTTTTCCATAGGAGCTAAAATTGTCCTAATTCAGAGGTCATAACAAAAATCCCCTAAGGTTAAAGGATTGCATTCGGAAGGTGTTGGACAGAAGGCATTCAATTGCTCGCTTTTTAAAAATGACTTAGTCTGGTCTCCTATCTCTTTCTGATTGATTTTTTTTTCAGGGACAGATTCTCCTTATTTAAAAATATCTCAAAGACATATCAGCTCCCAAATGATGTTTTCTGATGTAATCAGAAGAATGAAAAAGCTTTGGGAAAAAACTCAGGAAAGTGAGTGTGGTAATGCCATTAGCACTGCCCCACATCCAGATCCGCTGTCCCTAATCACAGGGAGACTGCTGGCTGCTCCCTTGAATCTAGCCAGGGAGGAGTGACTAGGTCCAACCAATGAATGAGACAGGAAATAAATGTGTCACTTCTGAGCCAAATAATTTGAGCTGATATGTCACCTCTTTACTTTCCCTCAATTACCTTGTTACCTTAAATAGTAGATCATGAGTTGGAAGAAACATGGATTCTTGGGACATTAGATGGAGGAAAGCCCCATCCAACTCTCAGCAATTGTTTGATAATGAAGTAAATTGTGGGTCCAGTCCAGCCATTAAGATTTTGGTGGGTTTTTTTTTCTCTTCTTTCTGTTTTAGCAGTCAGTGTAAGTTATCTAGACTAATATAGTGGTCAACAGTGTAAATTGAGAAGTAAGGAGATTTATGTGGAAAGGAATGCATATAAAATTTGAAGGTATTTTACATTTCTTAAACAAATAGAAAAGAGAAGCATAAGAAGCTATTTGTGTGTGTGTGTGTGTGTGTGTGTGTGTATGTGTGTGTTTGGATGGAAAGAACAATGACACATTCCAGTGGCCTTTTCCAGGAAGGTTTTTGAGGGTCTCTCTCAGTTGACATTAACATAGTGAGAAAAAGAAGTGAGCTTCTTATTAAAACAGAAACAAAACCAAACCCCCCCAAAACCACCCCCACACTTACCAAGAACTAATGTTAATAAGAATCCAACCAGGGCAAATTTGGGGTTTCAGATTAGGGATGCTCGACTAGTAGTCTATGCAAATATTTAGAAATCTGAAAACCTCTGAAATCTGATATACTTATGGTACTAAGCATTATAGATAAGAGATACTCAACCATAACTAGAGGAGTAAACTTCGGCATGCTGTGATTATAAGTGAATTTCTTTTCTTCTCTTTCATTTGGTCTCAGTTTCCTCAATGATAAAATACATAGAATAATCTCTGCCTCGCCCATCTCTTACCATTGCAGTAAAGATAAAATTCGATAATCCAGAATAAAGTTCAATGAAGACTCCAAAGTGCTTTAAAATGTAGTATATTATTATGATACTTGGACCTTTCAACTTGCAGCCCATTTTTATGTCTCACTAACCAAACTGAGGGCATTCATTGTGACTAAATATTTATAGTCTATTTTTATAAGATGGCCTGTCTTGGTTATTGCATTTATAACTATGCACATCACAGGGGATTTTACTTAGGAAGTACTAATGTTTACAGAACTTTATACTGTAACTTGAAATTGTTCCTTTGCACTTATAAGGCTAGATATTATTAAATCCTCTGGTCCATCACATGTTGAAGTGTCAATGTGGCAATTGGAAAAAGCAGAAGGCTTAAAGTCACAAAGCTGCAGGTTCTCACATGAGTCTCAAGGTCTCTCTCTGTAGAACCTCATTCACTGTCTTACATCTCTTCTCCCAGATCCTCAACTTATCTTTTTTTCTAAGACTTGTATAAATGTAAAATTACACTATTATCTCTTACCTTAAAAAATAACAAACAAGATGCACTCCATCTTTGATTCTACATACCACCCCAGCTATGTTCCTTCAATTTCTCTGTTCTCCTTCTCAGCAAAACTTCTTGAAAAGATTTTCTACAGTATGTGTTTGAATTTCTTCCTCTCAGAGTCTCTCTTAGTATTTTCCAGCTGAGCTTTAGTTCCCACAACTTCACTGAAACGTTAACAAGACCACCAGTGACCTAGGTGGAAAATGATATTTTTTTCTTTGCTTTAGTAATCCATCTTAAATAAACACAAAGTTGATCAAAGCAGCATTGGAAACTAGAAGAAAGTGGTTCAATATGTTCAAGACTGTGAAGGCAATGATTTCCAACCAAGATTTTATACCTAATTTAAAAATTATGGTAGGAGACCTTCAGTGATACACAAAATTATAAGAGGTTATGAGGGGCAAGGGGGTGGGGGGAAAAAGGGGAGAGAATTGAACAACAGCAGAGGAGGTAGAGAGGGAAGATGGGAGGGGAGGGGAGGGGAGGGGGGAGAGTAGGGGATAGGAAAGGTAGCAGAATACAACAGTCACTAATATGCCATTATGTAAAAATGTGAGTATGTAACAGAAGTGAGTCTGTATTATGTATTTGGGGAGTTCAAAACCCAATTGAGTCGAATGTATGAAAGATGATATGTCTTGAGCTCTGTAATGTTTTGAACAATCAATAAAAAAAATAAAAATAAATAAAAATTAATTATGCAGATAACGGTATCTTAAAATACTCAAAACTCAACTAGTAGTCTATGCAAGTACTTAAAAATCTGAAAACACATATCTTAAAAAAAAGGCCCATAAACTCTTTATCTAGAAGCTATAGGTGGTAAAGGTACTAACTGAGATAATAAGCTATGAAACAGGAAGACACGGGATCCAGGAATGAAGAGCCCCACATGGGAGGCCCTGGGATGATACAGCAGAGCAGTGTTCTCATGGAGTAGTCAAGAGAGAGGTACATAGGGAAAGGCAAACACCAGGAAACAACAGATGGTGATAGCTGTGTCTGGCTCCGTTTAGAAGAATCTTATAGTTCTACAGGGAAATTAGGGCAAGATAAGACAGAGGTCTGTAGAAAATTAAAGGAAAATATCAAGTTATTACTACATCTAGAGAAAAATGTAGAAAACTAGAAATATACTTAGCTTTGCATGATAATATAAACAATGCTGATTTAATTACCATGTATAACTTAAATTTGATTGAAAGACATGAGGCAGGATCAGTAGCTAAATTATCATGCTTCACAGCATGAACAAAATAATATGTAAAATTTAAAAATCAGGCAATGACTTTCTGACATGTGGATATATGGACCTAAATATCAGAAGAAACAGCTATTGGAGTTAAAAATGACTGCTTATTTTGATGGTGTGGGGAAAATTGTCTTATTTATTATAAATCTTAAAGAAATACTCAAAATTTTAACTAATACATGTATTACCTCAACTAAAATACTTTAGCCTAGAAAAAAATAATTGGACAAATATCTCTCTGTGTATCTATCAGATCAATAAAATAATGTACACTGTTCACTGTTACTTTATTACTTAGTTAAAATAGTGTAGCCTAGAAAATGGGCATATTTATATCTACATAATCAATAGAAAAATATACAGTCAAGTAGTTACCAAAGTACCTTTGGTAGGAGCAAGAGCTGGAATTCTGTCAACTGAATGTTAGAGTCAAAGCTGGGTGTCAGCTATTACACGACTGGTGGGGTGGGTCTGGTTTCCATAATTACTGCATAAGTAAGCAAAGAGAATTTAAAATAGGGCAATGATAAATAAATACTAAGTTGTGAGAAGTTCACATTGGTATTTCACATTTGTAACTAAATTAACAAATTTTCTTTTTTCCAAATTTTTATATCACAGAGTATTTATGATTAAAGGGAGAAAATAAAGTTAAAATAGCATGTTCACATAAATTTTCTAGTTACATATTGTGATTTATTGGTTTGTGATTTATTTTAATGTTTAAAAACTTTTCTTGTATATTTTTGATTGCTTTATTAAACCATTATTCCTAATATTAGGAAGATAAATGAGAAGCATGTCATAAGCACTATTTTGTAAGTACTTTTTGTAAGTACGCTGAGCATTTAATTTTAAAAGTCGCAATTATTGTTCTTAATTATTGTTCTTATTTTCTATGTTTCTTAATAGGAAAGCAAGTAATAGAAAGGGAACTAGAGGTGTATGGTTTTCAAATAGCCACCAAGCACGTCCAGTTCTTAAAAATTTTGTTCATTACTATAGCTTAAGAAGTATGTGAGATTTTTATTTTTATTTTAAATTAAGATTGGTTTTTCAAAAATTTCTAAGATTATTCTCAATTTATAGTGTTTCTTAATTTAACACATACACTGTAATTATAGTTAGGTTGCAACATCTTGTATATCTACCTATGCATCAAATGTTAGAGTGTTTCACTAAAAATAATCAAGTAAATTAGCTTCTCCATATTAAAGAAAATCATTCTCGATGATTTTCTCAAACAATAACAGATTTCAATGAAAGAATGACTCCCTATGGAACTCCATATTAGACAGCTTAAAATTTACTTTTCAAATGTCCATATTGCTTTATATAAAAACATTTACTTAGTCAACTATCAATCTAGTCAACACTCTTTTTTCAAAAATTAACAAGGAAACTAAAAAAGCAAAGTCCTCCATATTGTGAGGAGATGAGGAGACGGATGTTTCCAAATGACTTCTTCTTTTTTTTTTTTTTTTTTGGTCACTTCTGCAATAGCATAAGTGTTGTTAGAGTTAAGAGCCAAGCTGTAGTTATCACATAGCTGATGGATAAGGCAGCCAAACTTTGGATTCAATTGCTGCAGGAATATCTCACTGCCATCTGCAGTAGGCCCTGGTGAATCTTGCCCTATATGTAGCCTTAGATCTGTCAATTTGTGAGTGCCAAGGAAAGTTGGAATAAGTAATAGAAAGGGAACTAGAGATGTATAGTCTTCAAATAGCCACCAAGCACCTACAGTTATTACAATTTTGTTAATTACTATAGCTTAAGATGTATGTGAGATTTTCATAAAGATAAATCTATTCAGTCTGACATAAAGCAGAATTCATCCAGAATTTATGTGCTTCTGCATTTTTTAAAAAATAAAAGTGTTTTTTTCACAAATTTCTTAGATTATTCTCAATTTATAGTGTTTCTTAATTTAACACATACACTGTAATTATACTTAGGTTGCAACATCTTGTATATCTACCTATGCATCAAATGTTAGAGTGTTTCACCAAAAATAATCAAATAAATTAGCTTCTCCATATTAAAGAAAATTATTCTCAATGAAAGCTCACTATTAGTTTTTTAATGTTCTGCAAACAAAGCAGTTAATGCTTTCTCTCTCTCTCTCTCTCTGGCAAGGAGTCTTACAACTTTTATTTCTGGGCTCAGCTGCATTCTGTTGTATTCTATGATATTTCCCAAAACTCTGTTCACTTCCTCACTTGTGTAAGAAGCTATAAACATATCTACATTTATATCATTGCTGCTATTATATATGACAACACTCTGTATTAGATATGACCGTTATAAGCTGCAACTCTCCCACCAACCCCAGATATGATTTTCTATAAAGTATTCTGGGTTTGCCTGTCTTTAGCACCATTCTTTTTTTCTGACTTTGAGGTCCCATATCTTTTGCAATGCTAGAATACTCCTATTATTAACAACTCTAGTTTGGTGTTGGACACTGGTATTTAATGACTATTTTTTTCCTTGTAAGTGGTTTCAAAGATAGTATATTTGTCTTCTGAAAAAGAACAAACTCAATTCTCTAATGTAGTTACCTCGCCAGCTCAACATATCCTGAGGCTGCTCTGGCAAAAGGCTGTAAAAGATTGGTGTTGATATTCTGTGGCATTCAAATTGTCAAGCTTCCAGCAGAAGGAAGAGCATTTAGAAAATCTGGCCATGTGGCAGCTAATTACACTATTATAAACTAAATTTACAACAGGTGACTTGTAGCCTATGCATTGACAACAAGCACCCAAGCTTTTATTCGATTATTTTTTTTCCCCACAAATTGGGAGGCAAAGTAGCAGTCATTATATGGTACATCAATGCAGACATCTTGAACATATTGCATGAATCCTCCACAATTTTTGTCACCTCATATGCCACTTCTGAGTGCTTGTTTATTTTCATTATTGTCTTACAACATATAGTTTATTCCTTGTGTTCTATGAATTTTAAGCTGGAGATGCATCCAAGTCAATAGAATATGATTAAGGGAGATACACACTAACATAACCCTAAAGACTTTCAAAGCTTGCTTTGATGGAGCATTGTAAACTTCTAAGTGTGGAACACACAACTGGTCTTTAAATCTGAAGTCCGCTTTGTGTTTTCTTGGCCTTTAAAACTTATCAAATGTCTAGGGAAACATGGGCTTTATATTCAGACATGATCCATGTGTCATTGACAGCAGGGATCCAATGAGCAATGGAAATTCCTGGTGCATATCATAAGCTGTTGTTTGCCATCTTGGCTAGATAATCCTGCTTCATTTATTGGAGGGCATTTCAGCTGCACTGTCAACAGCACAGGAGGATCAGGTCACCTTTGCCTAGAATATTATGTAAAAGCTGTCAAATGTTCAATGTAATAGGCACATTAAATGTTCTGTGAGATTTCAGGCATCAAGTACTAGTGAATAAGATTTAATGGCAAGTTCATCATCTTTCTGCCCTAGATTTCTCCACTTTTGTTCTAAAATCTTCTAAGAGTATGACTAAAATTTTATTATAGTCAGTTCTTTGTATAAAAGGAAGAGATGTTGGCAGGTTTATCTGCTTACTCTTATAAATTTTGGAAAAAAGCACATTTTAAAATAAAATGTGGCCTAATCTGTCTTATTATCTTTCAGTATTAAATATGCACTCCCTTTATTTTCTAAGTCATACAATCCCAGTATATCAACACAGACTTTTCACATTTGGAGAACCAGTTCATTAAAAACCACAATAAATTTAATAAGGAATTTTTCATTATGGTATCCATTATAAAAAGCACAGCACTCCTGAACAGGACTAGAGGGGTTCATTTTGAGGCATATTTTCTAGATTGTTAACAATTTTTTATAGTATTAAGAGACAGTTGCTCTCACTTGTTGTATAATACAAATATAGAGGGCTTTAGCAGACGAATGGATATTGGCAGCCTTTGAACATTTCAAGTATAAATTGTGCTTTTAAATGGCATTTCAACATTAGCATCTCATTGAAGACTGATGTTCAGTTATTGCTATAGCAAGCTTTCCACACTTCTTGAGTCAGATCTAGGACCTTTCTCACCTTTCTAAAAAGAAATCAGGTGGGAGGTAGATAAGTGTCACAATGAATTCTGTCCTCTATGTGGCAAGATTCAATTGTATCCTTTCTTCCCACCTTCTAGCCCTGCCATTCTTTCATTGATCCTCCTACTTATTCATTCCCACCAACATCTACATGCATAGAATACTTTACACATAGGGCACATGGTATTTAATGTCATAGGAAATATCCAAGAATTCATCCTGGTAGTCAAAGCCTTCAGGGTAACATGGAACCCTGCATATTTGCCTATTTCAATCCAAGTTTCAGTTTACATAACAACATACAGGGAAAATAATGGTGGAGTCTAGATCTAATTACTTGCTTACATCTAAGGTCTTTCACTTTAAAGTTTAGTCCTTATTTTGCTAACAATGTACTTTTTTTTGGTATAGGGAATTGAATCCACCCTGCTCTAGCACTGAGCTACATTCCCAGACCTTTAATTTTTATTTACTTATTTGTAAAATTTTGAGATAGAATCTCACTAAGTTGTAGAGCCTCACTTGAACTTGTGATCCTCCTGCCTCAGCCTCACCTTGAGGCTGGGTGTACTGAGGTGTGCCACCACACCTATCATATTACTTTTTTCAATAAGCAGCTCTTTATGCCCAAATGAATTAGAGTCAAGCAATATACTCTGCTCTGGCAGAAACCTTTCTCAAATGCAATTATCACAGATGATCTGGTGCACATTAAAGTTTCCTGATACATGTTTTAGCTGGGCCTGTGCCAGCTGCTGTAATCCCAGCTGCTCAGGAGGCTGAGGCAGGAGGATTGAGAATTCAAAGCTAGCCTCAGCAAATTAGCGAGGCTCAAAGCAATTTAGCAAGACCCTGTCTCTAAAATATAAGAAAAGGCTGGGGATGTGTTTAAACACCCCTGGGTTCAATTCCTGGGGAAAATAAAACAATAATAAGTAAAGTTTCCTGATACATATTTTAAATACTGAATGCATGAACTATTTAAAATGAATAAAAATCAACAATTTTTACAAATATGGAAATATTTGTATACTATTTATTTACTTTAGAAAAATATCTGATACTATGTTTTAGAGGGAATTTCTTTAAGACATCTGGAATACATTTCTTGAGCAGGTGATGGTCTTTGGTTAATGGGCAAGGGGAGAAGGAAAAATGATTCTGAAGCATGTGTCAAAATTCAGTCAGCACAAATCAGAATGGAGCCTCACGGAAGCAGTGAGAGAGTGGGGTCCAGGAAGAGGAGGTGGGGGCACATTGTGGTCACATGATTTATCATCCAACCATATTTCCCACCTTTTTCATGGAGTTCCTGCCTTTGGAAGTGTTTTCTCTAACAAGCTCATTGATCAATTTCATTAAATAGGGGAGAAAACAGATTTTGCTTTTACATATATTAGTTTTTTAAACGTTTTCTTTTATATCAATTTAAATTAAAATATTTTAGTTAATACATAAAACATAAACATTGTACATGTTGATGGGTACTATGTGCTGTTTCAATACATGTACACATTGCATAATGTTTAAATCGGGTTCAACATGTCTGACTCTTTAAAGATTTGTCTTTTACTTATGGCAAAACATTAAAAATCCTTCCAGTTTTTTGAGATTATCAGTACATAGACTGTTGAGTCATCCTACTGTTCCATAGCAAACTACAATTCTTACTCCTGACCATAACTTAGCACCCACTTCATTCTCCTTCTCCTTCATATGCGCCCCAGCATATGCTAACCACCATTCTACTCTCAATCTCTATGAGGTAGAACATTATTTTTAACGGATAAGTCTATCTTTATTACAAAAACAACCTCCTGGTGTCATATAAAGAGCTCTGTTGGGAAACCGGGAAGTGAGGTGATCTTTGTTCCTGTTGTCCTTCTGGGTCTGACGCTTGGGTAAGTGAGACCTGAGCTCTCTGGTACTCTGTTGCCTCCCATGGAAAACAGAGAGGTAGACCAAAGATTGAGAGGTGCTGTCCAGGTGCTATAATCACTGCTATATGGTGTTATAAAAATCTCATGCTCATCAGTCAAGACTCAGTGGGAGACTTTTTTATATTTTAAAATTCAAATCTGATATCATTTTAAAGGTCTAGCCCTCCCAAAGAATCCTGCTGCAGTTTTATCCTCGTTTCTTCAATAACGTTCAATAAAGACATACTGATGCATCACTCTACCCCAACAAATGAAGTCTAACCTTGGCCACTGCTCCTCCATTGCCCATGCCAAGAAATGTTCTACACCCACTGTGGGAATCGATAATGATTTAGGGAGCAGGAGAATCTCCAATTTTCCTTTCCTGAAACCCATAGGATATGGGTGGAAAAAATGCAGTGGCAATTTTGGTTGTGAAAATCAGTAAACCCAGCATAACAACGAGTGGCTTTTCAAGAGAAGGTTGATGCTCCTGCTCTCTCTCGATTGCTAGTTTTCTAGCAAGTGACTTTTTAATCAGAGGCACATGGTGGCTACCCATTGCTCTGTTTTCCATACCATTGTCTTCTGCTTCCCTTGGATTATAGTCAGACATAATCATAAAACCAACCTGAGTTTCTGTTGGCAAGATGCTTTGGGATGTGTGGGGTTTTGGAATGTATCTTCTGTATTTTTTTTTCCTACTCCCTATCAGCCTAAGCCCTCCTGGAGCTCTGGGGACCACTTGCCCCCTGGACAGCTAGTGGTGACCTCTCCAGGTCAGCCTGGGGGGTGGGTCGTGAAGGGAAGAGCTTCTCTGAAAGTGCTGAGAGTTCCTTGTGGCCATAAAGGGCCAAGAACAGAAGAAATACCCACATCTGTGCTCACTTAATTGCTCAGTAGGAGAAAAATCACAGCATTCACAGTAGCAAACAAATGCCTGCTTGGTTTTCATATGAGGAAAGTAGCCATAATAGCTTGGCATGGTGGCTCACAGGTGTAATCCCAGTGGCTCAGGAGGCTGAGGCAGGAGGATCGCAAGTTCAAAGCCAGCCTCAGCGAAAATGAAGTGCTAAGCAACTCAGGAAGGCCCTGTCTCTAAATAAGATATAAACTAGGTCTGGGGGTGTGGCTCAGTGGTTGAGTGCCCCTGAGTTCAATCCCCACCAAAAAAAGTAGCTGTAATAGGTGTACTTACATGTCTTAGTGAAGCTCTCTGTCTCATTTTCTCTCCTGGATTTCTTCTCTTAGGTCAACAGTTACTCTATGTTCGAACTATTTTCTGGGACTCTAACATAAACACAATGCAAAAACACACTTGTATAACTTCTTCCTTGACATAAAAGACAGGAGAAAGCAAGTCTCTCTTTAGCAAGTAAACTCCTCATTTTTTCTTTCTTAATTTTTTTGCATTAAATATTACAAGGAATCAGAAATTAACCTTGGGTATTATATTATATGTAGAAGTAGAAAGTCATAGGAGACTTGCCCTGTGTCTCATCAGCCATGCTCTTGGAAATCTTAGTATTCACAGCCATAGGAAGGGCTGGGCCAGCCCACTTTGTGCTTCAGCCTCTAGCAGTAGGTAGTGTTATATGCAAGGAACTCCTTTAAGGGGTTTCACTCATTTAATTCTCGCAGCACAATGTGGCACCACTCATTCCTATTTTACAGATGAGAAAACTGAGACACAGAGTGGTTAAATGGCTTGTCCAATCTCACACAACAAGTAGAGTCAGGATAGGAAAGAACAGTCATCACTCTTAAGTACTACATTCAGGTTTCATCTGCATGTCCTCATTTTTCTTTCATTTGAAATCCTTAGAGCTGGTAGGCCTTCACTGAGCAACTGAAAAACTACAAAGATCCCAAGGAGTGATTGATTCCCAGAGTTCTAAATTAAAATGAAGGGTTTCCAGTGTTATTCGTAGACTTCCCAAAGCAGAGTTAAGAGTCTTCCCTATTTGTTTGAAACAGTCCTGGCTTACACTTGATATTTCAAGCCCTTTTCATTTTCAAAAATACACTGGCTCACGTAATAAATTATCTGGCGACCCTAAGTTGAGACAAAATTGTACTTGAAAGAACAAAGTAAACTGCCATTTCAACTATTGGACTTACTTCTTCCGCAAGTGGGACCTCTTTGTACTTCACC
Source organism: Ictidomys tridecemlineatus (assembly GCF_052094955.1). NCBI lineage: Eukaryota > Metazoa > Chordata > Mammalia > Rodentia > Sciuridae > Ictidomys > Ictidomys tridecemlineatus. The sequence goes on from NW_027521581.1 coordinate 91,502, forward strand.
AAATTTCTAACCAGAGTTCTGGTTTGGAGGCAGATACCTTTCTCTTGTGTGAAATGCCTGTTTTCTCACAAGAGTTTTGGAGCTGAGGTGACTGCCACGTTCTCTTGTGGAGCTAGATGTTTTATTTACACGGGTTTTGGTGTAAGGAAGTTTACTAAAGGGTTGGAGTATTTTTTTTTCCTCATTGTTTTTTGTTTTTCTTAAGGAAGGATAGGTTGTCGACTGAGGTGACAGAAGTGGCTTTGTGACAAAGACTACAGAGCTGGCTCCAAATGAACAAGGAAACAGAAGCCACGAAAGCAAACATCAAACATAAAATAGATGAGCAGCAGGGAAAAGAAACTTGAAAGCTCTTTGGAATGATTTGGATTTAGTACGAAGAATAAGAAGTTCAGGGAAAAACTTGAAGAAAATGGAAGAAGTCAAAAGAGAGGTTAGAAAGGTCAAAGACTGCTAGAATTTATAGTGGATTAAGGGAGAGATAGATTGAAATTGAAGAATATGGAGGTTAAAAATATGAACATCTTCAAGAATTTGTGTTGTGTTTCCACAAATAATTAGATGGTGTTAATAGTCTCCAAATGCAATGCTAGAGAAAAATTCAGAATAAAAATTAAGATACAGAATTTGATGAAAGATGAACATCATTAGTATCTCAATGGATGATAAGTAATATGGACAAAAGGATTGCAAATCTTGACTATCCTTCCAGGTGAGAATTTTGGATGCAGTTAAGCTCAATGTAGTGTGGTGATATCTCTGGATTAATGAACTAATGGACTTCTACTATTTTCTCACTTTTAGATTTTCTGACTATCCTCATCAAAGTCATAATTTATAATGGGCAAAAGACTTCTGAGAAATCATAAGTATAAAATTATTCATTGCATTCTTTAAGTAACTGATATCTTGATGCAATCTTTCCTGATCAATACCTTTCACCCTTTCTTTCCTACACCCATCCTCAAATCACTGTCTTAGCTTAGCTATCCTAAATAGCATAGATCAAAACAAGGTTTTTAAGGGCCAATTTTTCTTTAATTTTAATAGTTTTTAGTTGTCAATGGATTTTTATTTTATTTATTTATATGTGATGCTGAGAATTGAACCCAGTGCCTCACACATGCTAGGCAAATGCTCTACTACTGAGCCACCACCCCAGCCCCAAGGGCCAATTCTTTATAGAGAATGAAATCCCAAGACTGCAATAGTGGGGGAAAAGAGAATGAGTTACAAAAGGAAAAGAAGAAAATGCAAGGTAATGTGTGACTCTGCTTCTGTATGTGTCCAGCGGCATGTATGGAAAAGTCATGACTCACAACAGTCTATTAAAATGGAGTTATTTAGTGATTGTTCCAATATAATCTCTCATTGGGTTATTGGCTTCATGAATGCTAACTTCTATTTATTTGAGGGTTGTAGCACTTTGTCCTTTTAGAAGTCACCAGGTATGGTGCTTCCTCTATTCTGGAATTGGTTGGAGAAGGCGAGACTGCATCCTAGGGAAGTAGTACATTACCTCAGGCACCAGAATCTGTGAGGCCCCAGGGGTCTGTGGCCTTGATGTCAATTGAGGTCAGCAAAGTCCAAGGTCTAGGAGACAGATGAGGGTGAGAGAATCTAAGGGAGATTTAAGGCCTGTCTGATGCAGCCACACCCTCATCTCCCTGTCTTTCCACTGCAGATTTTATTCCAGGACACAGTGTTTTCTCATGTATTTGCTTCTTCGTACAGATTTATGATTTTATGAGAGCAAATACCTTAACTGTTTAAATGTTTTTACTTGCACAGATCTTGAAGAGAAAATAGTTAATGAAGCATTATAGAATACAAGAATGAGGTTACATAACATCAAAAGTTTAAACTTCTAAATAAGATATCTAAATTTTTATAACATCTTATTGACCATAGATGTTTGACAAAATAACTCAGAAAACAAACTCACAGGAGGAAAGATTCATTTTGGCTTATGATTTCAAAGACTTCAGTACCCACAGCCAGCAAATGTGTTGCTCTGGGTCTGAAGTGATGTAGAACATCATGGCAGAAGGGTGTGGCAGAAGAAAGCTGCTCATGATGATAGCAAGAAAGCAGAGTGAGTGAGGAAGGGGCATGCTCAGAGGGACCTGCTTCCTCCCACCAGGTCCCACCACCTAGTTTCCCCACCTCCCAATATGCCATCAAATATGAATCCATTAATGGATAAATCCACTGATGAGGTCAGAGTCCTCATGCTTCCCCAAAGCACTCACTCTGAACCCTACAGCCTGGTGACCAAGCCTTCAACCCATGAGCCCAATGTTGGATACACTTTATATTCAAAGCCTTCACAAGTATAGCTAAAGCAATAGCCACCATGTCTCTATAAACTCTCTGGGAATTGAAGCACATTTTTTAGAAAACCACATGTGGTTTCTGAAAGGTCATACTAAGCTGTAGGTGTAGACTCAAACCATGCATAGGGACTAAAAAGAGCCTTTCTGACATGCTATGTTAAAAAGTTATCTGCTTTCAAGTTCATCACAATCTATATTTTAACGTTGATAATAATTATAAAGAATAATATTTATCTTTAAAACTAATCCATTGTTTAAAACTAACTTATACATATTTTTTGGTTGTAGGTGACCATTACAAAAAGTTTATCTGGTTTTCCCAGGGGTACAAAGGTAGTCATGGGGAAGCTTTCATTAGATTTTTATTAGTATTTTTTTTACAAAAGCACATACATACTGCCTAGTAGATGTAAATATTCCATATCTGTTACCTTGCCAAAGCCAATGTCTCGGCTTGGCACCAGAATCACGAGCCACCACACACCTTTGTAGATTCAAACAGCAATTCTTTATTCCCGCTCTCACACCGCCTCCACACAGGTCCAGGGACAAATGCCTTCTGCCATCTGCCCGCACAATTCACCTACTCCACGAGGCTATCTCCAAATCTCATTTTAATCTCACGAGAACTCAACGGGAACAAGCAGCAGGAACACCCTAATTCCAGCAATAATCTTCAACCTCTAACTTCCCTAAAACCCATTATCTTAAATTGGCAACGCCTTAAACTCAAGGAGCCGGTTACTTCCTCAAACCTGATCAGCTCTAAACCCGGATCCGCCTTGGTCCTTGAGCAAGGTCACCTTATTAAAGCATGCATGCAATGTCCCATAGAATGTCCTCTAAGCAGCATGGGGTACGCTTGGCAAGGAAATTTCCACGCGTCATTCCTACTTGGTAATGGCCCTCAGCAATTTCACCCAGCTCTCTGAAGCTCTTTAACTCTGTCCCATGCCAACCTCCATCTCTCTCCCGCTGCTCTTTGGTGTTCTCTTCCCTCCCACCCTCAGTCTCTTTTTCTGTCCCTTTCAGCCTGTCTTCCTTTGTGCACTTCTCTCTGTCTCTGTCACTCTCTTTTCATGTGTCTTGTTTCTGTACTTTTCTGGGCCCCACATACTGCCACAAACAGGAATCAGTTGTGTTAGGAGCTGGAGCAGAAGCTGCTTGGAATTGTTGAAGTTGGGTAAAGTTGGCTTTGACCTTGGTTGCTCCTGGTTTTCTTTGACCATGATCTTTCCCTGTGAGTCCCTTGCTCCTTTCCACTGGGCCCCTTTTGCAAAACCAAATAGTCTTCCACCTGGGCTCTGACTCTTGTCTCTCTGTACATGGTGGAAGGAGCCTGCAATTTCAGGAAACTTAAGTACATGCTTAGTACCCCTGCAGATGGGGAGTGACCTGTTTGACCTTGGGGATGTTTCTACCTCTCTAACCTCATAGCCCCCATCAGAAAACTATATCTACTCACTATGCCCAGATCAAAAGAGTAAAGGAAAATTAATTTGAAAAACATTCTTTGTACACCAAAATAGGAACATAAGCCCAGTCACCTTCAGGGCCAGACCAGGAACATGAGTGAGCAGAGGGATGAGATGGCACACAGGGCAGCAGGCAGGTGGGGACTGTGGCAAACTGGAGAGCACACAGATCTGCCACTCTGCTCCAGCTGATTGCCACCATGCACAGATATGTGGACTAAACATGGTCAAACTTCAGAATTTCTAAAATTGGATCAAAGATCTGTGTTAAAATTTGTTCATGATGATAGTTTCACTTTGTGGACTGGTATGGCCTGGTTTCCACCAGCTTTCCACTTCTGCCTGTGAAGATGTGGCACAATGGCTTCTCTGATCACCCACCTCTCCATGAAAAGGTCACAGGCTGAAGACTCACCTTCACAGAGGATCCCTTTGGGTTAGTAACCTCTTTCACATTGAAAAGATTAACTTCACATTGGGATAGATTTATGTGGTGAAGGACATAATCAGGAGTTGTGGTAGATGGTAACAGGGTGGCAGGTGAATGAGGGGTGCTTTCAGATGGGAAAGGTGATTGGCCTCCACTGGTGAAGTTACTGAGACCAGTCTGCATGTTGAGCTAAGGAGGCCTCACTCTCCCTTCTAGGAACTGAAGAGTGAGAGCTTGGCATCCATGTTGTGACTGTGAGGATGCAGGCAAGAGATGAAGACAAGAGCAGAATGCTGAAAGACCCTGAATCTACAGTGATATCACACTGATGCCACCCCATCCCTAGTAACTCAGGGCTTCAGGAGTCTTGTTCATATAGGACAAAAAGATATCTTGTAAATCCTAACACCGTTTGTTGGATGTTCTATAACTGCAGCCAAGCACATCCCAATGTTACAATATTTTCTCTTCAGAATGAGCTTTGATGAAGTCTTTCTCAGGAAGAAATCAACAAAAATGCTATTTATCCACACTTACAGGCTGGTCATTTTCTAGGCTCTTAGATTTTGAGATGAATTGAACTCAATCCCTGCTTTCACAAAAGCAGCAAACAGGGAGAAAACAACATGCAAAATGGTAAAGGTGTGCACATCTGCCATTGTTCATGGTGGCTCCACACGGGAGACATTGTGCTTGAGGATCTGCTGGATTCTGGGTGACCAACAATGATGACACATCCTATGCCTTGATGGGTGGGGTGGATCTGGCCATAACCAATCGCAGGTCCATGTTGGTTCTGACTGAAAAAAATTAAGAAAATTCTAGAAACCTCTGCATATGGACACTTGAGCCAATCAGGCCAAATTGGATTCCTATGTGTCCCATGCCTTGGTTCCCCTGGCTGGGAACATAATGGCCTCAATGGTGTGTGTGGCAGGAAGGTCACAAACAAATCTTTGCCCTCCCTGTAGCCCTTGCACTCTGAATACTCAGACTTGGGTATCTTCTCATTGTTGAAAGCTTTGCCCAGCCTGATGTGTGTCCCAGTTAAAATTATGCACAGTATGACTTTTGTAAAAACAATCTTTTATAACCAAACATCTTTGTTAAATTTGGGGAAAATACGTAGACACCAATGGATACACGAAGAAACTTAATTTCTGAAGTAGATAGTGGGTTCTTTTTAGAAAATATTCCAAGGCCTCTGTGGAAGTGAATGTACTTCAATTTATTTATTTATTGTTAGAATTTGGTAAGAATATTGAAGAGGGAAGCAGCCTCCTTCACTAACTTCCAGGTCACAACAGTGTGGCCTGGATATCTACAAGCCCAGCTCTCTAGATTTGCATCCTCTGCATCCCTGAAATTTTATCTCTGGTGATTAACATGTCCTTATGCCCCACCTTTGGCAACTCCCCTTCTACTCTCTGTGTATATGAGTTGGACCATCTTACAGACATCATGTGTGTGGAGTCCCGCAGTGTTTGTTGTGGAACTGGCCCACTTCTTTTGGTCATCTGTGACTCCCTTGTGTTGTCCTGGACTGAAGGTATTATTTCTTTATTTGAAGCTTCATGTGTGATCAGCCATAATCTGTAAACCTATACATCTTTTGATAGACATCTAGAATTGTTTCCACATCCCAACTCCTGTGACTAATGCTAGAATGAAGGTGGAAGTGCTAATACCTTTTTCAAAACTCAATTTCAGTTTTTTTTTTCATAAATACACAGAAATGGTGTGGCCAGTTCCTGAGAGTTCTAGTTCAATTTTTTTTGAGGAACTGCCATACTAGTTTCCATAGCAGCCACACCATGTTTCACTCCCACCAATAGAGGGGTTCCAATCCCCCTAGTCTCCACTAGCACTTGATGTCTTTTGTGGGTTTTTGATAAGAAAACACAGAGCTGTAGCATGTGGTGTGATGTCTAATTGAGGTTCTGATTTTCATTTCCCTGAGCACCTCATAACAGTCATCTGTCACACACCAAATCAACTGAAACAAGGATGAAGATCACATGGTTATCAAATTCAACACCTTCATAACAAATATACACAATAAACTAGAAAGAGCCAGAAGTTAACTCAACCCCATAAAGGCCATATATGAAAACCTCATAATATAATCCTCAGTGGCGGTGGGAGCTGTTTATGTATGATCAGGAACAAGGCAAGAATGCCCAAGCTCACCACTTCTGTTCAGCAGAGTACTAGAAGCCCTAACCAGAGTAGTTAGGAATGAAAAAGAAAGAAAATACACCCCAATCAGAAAAGAAGTAAAAAATGTCTCTATTTGCATATGGTGATCTTATGGATATAAAACCATAACAACTCCATAAAAAAATTTAGTGAGAAATAATATGCCCGCATGCCAAAAGATGAAACAAGATGCTTATCTTATGCCACATGCAAATCACTTTAAAGTGAGTGGAAGATTTAAATGTGAGATCTATGGCTGTAAACTTCCTAGAAAAAAAAAAAAAAAACAGGAGAAAACAACCCTTCATTGTCTAGTCATTCTCATTAGTCTCAGCAATGATTTCTTTCTTGTTTCTTTTTGTTTTGTTTTTTTGTTACAACATTTATAGCACAGACAACAAAACAAGAATATATATTGGGCTGGGGATGTGGCTCAAGCGGTAGCATGCTCGCCTGGCATGCATGCGGCCCGGGTTCGATCCTCAGCACCACATACCAACAAAGATGTTGTGTCCGCCGAGAACCAAAAAATAAATATTAAAAATTCTCTCTCTCTCTCTCCTCTCTCACTCTCTCACTCTCTCTTTAAAAAAAAAAAAGAATAGATATTGGACAACATCTTCCCATACTGCAGAAGGGGACAATCAAAGTCAGGGCAGAAAACAACCTGCAGTAGGGAGGAAATGCTTTCACATTGTGGATTTCCAAAATATATAAGAATGTCCTAGGGTTTAATAGCCAAAAAAGTTACCAATCCAATGAAATCATGGCTAAGGACTGGAAGAGACATTTCTGCAAAGAGACCTGTCTTTATTAACCTAAGCAACCTTCCTGGGAAAGGTATGGGTGTGAGCAGAGAAATGGTGTCCAGTGACTTTCCCCAGGAACCCGAGGTCTGATTCCCAGCTGGTTTGGACCTTGGTTACAATGATCAATTTAAGAATTGCCACAATGACAATAAATAGGTTACTTAAATTGAAATTCTTGTCCAAAAGGTAAGCATGCACTTCAAATTTTGGTAAATGTTCTAAAACTTCTCTGACAATTTTGCATTGCAATTATCAGAGCATGAAAATTCCATTTTCCAACCCTGTCAATATTAGATTTTTCTCATTCTCTTTATTCTTTTATTAGATAGGAACATACACATTATATATTTTTTGGATAGCTATATTAACATGAAATGCCATCTCAAGTTTATAGTATGTCATATTTTATAAATGACCTACATTTGTCTTTTCCCATTTTTAATAGGCTGTTTGTTACTTTTTCTTGAATTATAGGAGCTCAGTGTATGACTAACCTCTGGTGAGTGAGCTGTGCAGGCACCCACATGAACATCACCAAAATTCTGTTTTCAAGCAACTGTCAACAGTTTTGCCTCATGTATAGAGCTCTTTGCCAGCTTGGAAATTCTGGTTCTTCTTATAAGTTTCCAGAGTGAAATCAAGTTTTTCAGATGAGATATTCTGGTGAATATGGTTGATATTGTTGACAAGTCCGAGAAGATAATTTCAATATTTCTCAATCATGATTTATTTTTACATGGACAACATTTGGCCCACCAAATTCAGGATTAGGTTCTATAAATCTCTTGAATTAATAAATAGAGTCAATCCATGAAGTCCTACTGAAAGGAAATGCAAAAAAAAATCAGGAATATGCATAATCTAGATTCATCTATCTATCTATCTATCTATCTATCTATCTATCTATCTATCTATCTATCTATCTATCTAGGCTATTTGTTTCTTGTTGAGCTCCTGGGGACTTTCCTGGCGGAGAGATTGACTTGCACTTTATCTGAGCCCTGGCAGCCATGCAGGTTGGCAAAGAAGATCTGGGCCAGTCCTGAGCTCCTGCAGGGGATCTCCTGGTGGCGGGATAGATCCAGGGCTATCCTGTGCAATGGGCTCCCATGCATGTCAGCAAGGCAGATCTTGGAGGAGCAAGAGCTCCTGTGGGGTTCTGCAGGTGGTGGGATAACCCTGGGCCTACCCTGAACTCTTGCTGCTGCACAGGTCGTTGAGGAGGACCTGGGCTGTGTATGAGCTCCAGAACATGTCTTCCTGTTGGCAGAGGCAATCCTGGGTGCATGCTAAGCTCCAGGCAGTGTATCCTGTTGGCAGGATGAACTTGGGCCTAACCTGTGCTGAGGCTCCCTTGCAAATCTGCATGGTCAATCTGGGCAGAGACTGAGCTCCTGCTGGGGTCTGCAAGTAGTGTGAAAGACCAGGCTTACCCTGTGTTCCTGCTCCCGTTCAGGTCATAGAAGCTGATGTGGGCCAGTACTGAGCCCCAGCTGCTATCTGTCTGTGGCCAGAGGAGATCCTGGGCCATGCCTGAGTTCTGGAGAGAGTTCCAGTGGGCGAAGGCATTCCTGAGCTCCAGCATGGTTGGCTGGTGGCTGCAGGTTGTCCAGACCAAACCTGAACTCTGGTGGAGGTCTCACAGAGGTTTTATGGACCCGGGCTACCCTGTCCCCTGGCTCTTGGGCATGTTGGCAATGTAGATCTAGGCAGAACCTTAGATCCAGCAGGGGTCAGTTGGTGGAGGAATGGACCCTGTGTTACCCTGGGCACCATCTCCTGTGCAGGTCGGCAAGGCGGACCTGTGTGAGACCTATGCCTACAAATTTCCTAGAAAAAAACAGGAGAAAAAAAAACTTCATTGTCCAGTCATTCTCATTAGTCTTGGCAATGATTTCTTTCTTTTTTCTTTTTTTCTTCCTTTCTTCCTTCCTTCCTTCCATCCTTTCTCTCTCTCTCTCTCTCTCTCTCTCTCTCTCTCTCTCTCTCTCTCTCTTTCTTTCTTTTTTTCTATCTTTCTTGATACAACATCTATAGCACAGAAAACAAAAGCAAGAATAGATAATGGACAACATCTGCCCATACTACAGAAGGGGACAAAAATCAGCGCAGGAGACAACCTGTAGATGTGAGGAAACACTTGAATCTGAATTTCCAAAATATATAAGAATGTCCTAGAGTTTAATGGGAAAAATGTTACCAATCCAGTGAAACTATGGCCCAAGAGCTGAGAGAGACATCTCTGGAAGGAGGGCTGTTTATGATTGTAAGCCACCCCCAGGAAAGGCATGGGTGTGAGCAATGCAATGGTACCCAATGACTTTCCCCAGGGACCTGAGGTCTGATCCCTAGCCAATGGGGACCTTGATTACAATGATCAATTTCATGGTAAAATTTAAAAATTTGCCATAATAACTATACATAAGTTATTTGAGTTGGAATTCTTGGGTTAAAGGAAAGTGTGCACTTCAAATTTTGGTATATATTTTAAACTTCTCTGCAGAAGGGTTATGACAATTTTTCATTGCAATTATCAGAGCATGACAATTCCGTTTTCCAACACTGTCAACATTAGGTTTTCTCATTCTCTTTATTCTTTTTATGTGATATGCACACACACAAATGTACTTTATATATTCTTTGGATTACTATATTGACATGAAATGCCATCTCAAGTGTATGGTATGTGATATTTTATAAACAGCCTACATTTGTCTTTTCCCATTTTTATTAAGGTGTTTGTTTCTTTTTCTTGAATTTTACGAGCTTCGTATATGATTAACCTCTAGTGAGTTGTTCGGAAACCCAAAGGAACATCATCAAAATACTGTTTTCTACCAACTGGGAACAATTTTGCCTCATGTAGAGAGCCCTTTGCCAGCTTGGGAATTCTGGTTCTATTTCCAAATTTCAGATGTGAAATCAAATTTTTCAGATGGGGTATTCTGGTGAATATGATTGATATTGGTGAAAGTCAGGGAAGAAATCTTCAATATTTGACAATTATGTTTAATTTTTGCATGGATAACATTTGGGTCACCCAAATCAGGCTTAGGTAATATAAGTAAGTCTCTTGCATTGAAGAATAGAGTCAATCCATGATGTCCTACTGAAAGTAAATGTGAATAAAATCAAAAATATGAATGAACTAGTTTTCTTTCTTTTTCCTTCCTTCCTTTATTTATTTATTGTTTTGGCTATTTATTTATTCATCAGCTCCTGGGGGCTTTCCCCTGGTGGGATTGATCCATACCTAATTAGGGTTCTGGCAGCCATGCAGATCCATGAGGAGGATCTGGCCTTACCTGAGCTCCATTGGGAGTCTGCTGATGGGTGCATACAGTCCTGGGCCCTGCCTGAGTTCTGAAAGTGTCTGCCAGTGGACTGAGATAGTCCTGGGATGAACCTCAAATCTGGTGAGGGTCTGCTGGACTCAGGCCTACCCTAGGTAAGGACACCCATGCGGTTGCAATAGGCTGATCTGGACAGAGCCTGAGCTCCAGAAGAGGTCATCCAGTGGCGGGATGGTCCTAGGCTTACCCTGAGCATGAGCTCAGGAGAGTTTGGCCAGGCAGATCAGATCTAGGCATAAGCTCCTGCAGTGGTTGGCTGGTGGGGGAATGGACCTGTGGCCATTCTGTGCCCAGGCTTCCACTGCAGGTCATCCTCACAGATCTGGGGTGATCCTGAGCTCCCAAAGATATCTGGCAATGAGTGGAGGAAGTCCTGGGCTGAGCCTAAGAACCACCGATGTCAGGTGGTGGCAGGTAGAACCAGGGCTTTCCCTGGGGCCTGGCTCCTGGGCAGAGCTTGAGGTCCAGGTGAGGTGTGCAGGTGGTGGGATGGAACCACTCCTATACTTGCCAAGGTTCCCGTGCAGGTTGGAGAGGCCATCCTGAGCCAAGCCTAAGCTCCACCTGCTATCTGGCAGTGGAGAAATGAACTCAGGCCTACTACTGGACTCCCACAGGTGTACTAGGATAATGTGGGCTGAGCCCAAGCTCCAGCAGGAGTCAGCAAGTGAGCAGAGGCAGTCCTGGCCCGGGCCTGAGTCTGGTGTGCATCTGACCATAGATAGAGGTGGTATTGGGCTGAGTCTAAGCTCCAGCGGGGATCACACACTGGTGGGATGGCACTGTGTCTATCCATGTGTAGGCTCCCAAGTAGGTGGACTAGGCTGATCGGAGAAGAACCAGAGTCCAGAATGTGTCTGCCTGTGGGGTGAGGCTGTAGAACTTGTGGCCTGAGCTCTACCTGGGGCCTACTTGTGGCAGTTGATCCCAGGCCTAGCTTGGACCAGGCTCCCACACCTGTCAGCACTGCTGATCTGGGTGGGGTTGAACTTGGGTGACTGATTGTCAGTGGGTAGAGTCATTCATGAGCAGAGCCTGAGCTTTGGTGCCAGTCTCATGATGACTGGATCGACTTGGGCTACCCTGGGCTCTGGCTTTGTCTCCTGCCAGGACACTGAGTTGGATCTGGTTAGAGCTGGAGCTCTGGTGGGATTCTGCAGGTGGCGGGATGGAACTGGGCCTCCCCTTGCACAGGATCCTGCGCAGGTCAACAAGGCCAATCTTGGGCATGTTTGAGCTCTGCCTGTGGGAAGAGACGGTCCTGTGTCTGGCCTTAGGGCTGCTTGGGGCCTGCTTGTGGCATTGGTCCAAGGCCTAACTTGGGGCAGGCTTGCTTGCCTGTCAGAGGGAGATCTGGACTGGGGCTGAACTTTGGTTACTGTCTGACAGTGGACAGTCATTTCTGGGAGGAGCCTGAGCTCAGGTACCAGTCTGAAGGTGACTTGATGGACTTGGGCTACCCTAGGCTCTGCCTCTGTCTCCTACCATGTTGTCGAGTTGGATCTGGGCAGAGCTGGAGCCCTGGTGGGGGTCTGCAGCTGTCAGGATGGAGCTCAGCCTCCCCTTGCCTGGGCTCTTGTGCAGGTCAGCAAGGAAAATATGGGCTATTTATGAGCACCAGGGGACTGCATGAGGGTGGTGGTGGTCCTGGGCCAAGCCTGAGCTCCAGCAGGGCTCAGACAGTAGAGGAATGGAACATTCCTAACCTTTCCCTGGCTCTGCTGCAGATGCTCCAGCTAGACCTGGGCTGGGAATGAGCTCTGGAGAGTGTCTTGCCTGTGGGCCGAGTCGGTCCTGGGCCAAGTCTGAGCAGAGGTGAAGGTCTGGCGGTGGCCATATGTTCCCAGTGTTACCCTGTGCCAGGGCTCCTGTGCACATCTGCAAGGGTTAACTGGTTGGATGCTGAGATACAGCAGGGCGTCAGCTGTTGGCAGGAGGGAACAGGATCTACCCTGTCAGGACTTCTCAGTGAATCAGCAAGGTGGATTGGGGCACAGATGAGCTCTGGCAGAGGTGGGCCTTTGGGCAGAGACTGATTTGTTTCTGGCCTGAGCTCTGCTCACAGCCTGCTTGTGGCAGTTGGGTCCAGGCCTACCTTGGGCCAGGTTCCTGCACCTGTCAGCAAGGCTGATCTGGGTGGCTGCCAAAATGACTTTTGGTAGGGTAGGCCTTTGGGCAGAGACTACTAGTCTCATGGTTACTGGATTGCCTTGGGCTACCCTGGGCTAGGACTTCATCTCCTGCCATATCATGGAGTTGGATTTGGGTAGAGCTGGAGGTCTGGTGGGGTTTTGCATGTGGCGAGATGACATTGGGCCTATCTTTGCCTCTGCCTTCAAGCAGGTCAGCGGGGCCAATCTTGGCCGAATTTGAGCTCCACTTGTTGATCGGAGGTGGTCCCGTGTCTGGCCTGAGCTCTTCTTGGGGCCTGCTTATTTCAGCTGGTACCAGGTCTACCTTGGACTAGGCTCCCGTGCCTGTCAGTGAGGCTGATCTTGGTTGGGGCTGAAGTTCTGCAGCTGTCTGTCAGTGGGCAGAGTAGGTCCTGGGCAGAGCCTGAATTCCAATGTAAGCCTCTTGATGACTGGAAGGACAGGGCAACCCTGGACTCGGGTTTTGTCCTGCCAGGTCTTTGAGTTGGATCTGGGCAGAGCTGGAGCTCTGGTGGGGTTCTGCAGGTGGCGGGTTGCAACAGGGCCTCCCCTTGCCTGGGCTCCTGTGCAGGGTAGTGAGGCTGATCTGGGACTTGTATATGCTCTGGCAGGGTTCTGCCTGTGGCAGAGTCAGTCCCGTGCCGAGTCTGAGCTCTGGTGGTGGTGTGGCGTTGAACATATGCTCCCAGGGCTACCCTATTCCTGGGCTCCTGTGCCCATCTACAAGGCTAATCTGGTGGGTGCCTGAGATACAGCAGGGGTCTGCTGGTGGTGGGATGGACCAGGGCCTATTCTGGGCTTCAGCTACCACTCAGGTCGTCGAAGCTGAAATGGGCCAGGATTGGCCACCAGCGAGGGTTTGTTGGTGGGCAGTCTGTCCTGGTCCAAACCTGAGCTCTGGAGGTAGCTGCTGGAGGGTGGAGGCAGTCCTGAGCAGAACCTGAACTTTGGTGCCAGTCTCAAGATGAGTGGATGGACTAGGGCTACCCTGGGCCCCGTCTCCTGCACAGGTCCTCACGGTGACTCTGGACTGGATCTGAGCTCCTGCAGTGGTCTGCTGGTGGGCAGAGGCAGTCATGGCCCAAGGCTCAGCTCTGGGGAGGGTCAGCCAGTGTTAGGATGGACCTGGACCTACCCTTTCCTGGGCTCCATGCAGGTTTGTGAGCCTGATCTGGGCAGAGCCTGAGTTCCAACAGGTGTCTGCCAGTGTGGGGACGTGGTCCTGGGCCAGACTTGAGCTCGGTGCAGGTCTCCCAGTTGAGGGATGGACACTGGCCTACCCTGTGTCTGGCCTCCTGCCCAGGTCAGCGGGGGCAGATCTTGACTGTACATGAGCTCTGGTTGGTGTCTGCAAGTGAGTAGAAGCATTCTGGGCTGGGCCTGAGCATCCCACTGCAGCTCCAGTGCATCTGGGAAGGGCCTGAGCTCCGGTGGGTATCTCTGGACCTTTATTTTATTCATTTGTTCATAGAAGGTACTGAGAGTCAAACCCAGTGCCTCACACGTGGGAGACAAAGGTTCTATCACTGAGTCACAACCTCAGCCCTATTTGCTTCTTGTTGACCTTTAATCATACCATCTTTTTGTTCTATATCACTTTTTTCATGCATGAATTTGAATTTTAATAAATAACTATTATTTGATATCACCAGTAATGCTTCCCAAGCTGGCCCCAAATCAGATCTTGATCCTCAGCAGGATTACATCCCACACATCCACGTCGCCTCTGGCATAGGTGCAAAAGAGACATAACTAAGACATGGTCCATGACTCTCAAGTTTTGGGAAAAATTGCTTTGAAGAGGTAAAGGGTAAGGCGACACTTGACAGAGATCTGCAGAATTCAGAGCAGGTATGTTTTTGAATAAGATTTATGTATTGATAGTTTGTTTATTTCCTTTGTGCTGATGTAGATTTATCTGTAATTTGTTTTTCATTTTTCTTTTTGGAACAGGGATCAAACCCATGGCTTTGGAAATGAGAGGCAAGCACTTTTCGGCTTTGCCATTGATCGCTTCCCAGCCATTCATTCATTGTCAGCGTGGGAATTTGGGGCTGATTCTATGAATGAATCTACTATGAATATTAAAAAGAGATTGACCAATGGCATTAGTATGTGTCCAACTCAATTAGCATAACTTTGGACCAATAGCATTGGTACTTTTTTCAAGTCCTAATTAGCATAAGTTTGGACCAATAGCATTGGACCAAGTGCTATATAAACCCCTTGGAGGTTGTTCTGGGAAGAGAAGCTGTGAGGCCGTCCAGATTGCTGCCCTCGAGTCTCGCCGGAGCCGGAGCCGGAGCCTCGTCGAGCCGGAGCCGGAGCCGGAGCCGGAGCCTCGTCTCGCCGGAGCCGGAGCCTCGCCTCGTCTCGCCGGAGCCGGAGCCTCGTCTCGCCGGAGCCTCGCCTCGCCTCGCCTCGCCTCGCCTCGCCGGAGCCGGAGCCTCGCCTCGCCTCGCCTCGCCAGAGCCTCGCCTCGCCTCGCCGGAGCCTCGCCTCGCCTCGCCTCGCCTCGCCTCGCCGGAGCCGGAGCCTCGTCGAGCCGGAGCCGGAGCCGGAGCCTCGTCGAGCCGGAGCCGGAGCCTCGTCGAGCCGGAGCCGGAGCCGGAGCCGGAGCCTCGTCTCGCCGGAGCCGGAGCCGGAGCCGGAGCCGGAGCCGGAGCCGGAGCCGGAGCCTCGTCTCGCCGGAGCCGGAGCCTCGTCTCGCCGGAGCCGGAGCCGGAGCCTCGTCTCGCCGGAGCCGGAGCCGGAGCCTCGTCTCGCCGGAGCCGGAGCCGGAGCCTCGTCTCGCCGGAGCCGGAGCCGGAGCCTCGTCTCGCTGGAGCCGGAGCCGGAGCCTCGTCTCGCCGGAGCCGGAGCCGGAGCCTCGTCTCGCCGGAGCCGGAGCCTCGTCTCGCCGGAGCCGGAGCCTCGTCTCGCCGGAGCCGGAGCCTCGTCTCGCCGGAGCCGGAGCCTCGTCTCGCCGGAGCCGGAGCCTCGTCTCGCCTCGCCGGGGCCGAGCCTCACAGGAGCCTCGCCTCGGCCTCGCCGGGGCCTCGCCGGGGCCTCCCCGGAGCCTCCCCGGAGCCTCCCCGGAGCCTCGCCTCGCCGGAGTCCCGAGGAAGTTCCAGCCTGCTTTGTTTCCCGGAGATGGTTCTTCGACTTCGTAGAGGCTGCCGAAAGAAGAAATGGTTGAGGATCTGCTGGGGTCTGCTGCAGCCCTGGATGGAATGGCCCGCCATGAAGAGCTAGGCTTCCTCTCTGCTGCAGAGGCCTCCCTGCCCCTCGCGGGCAGCGCCTACCTGCCAGCAGAAGCCATGGAGCTTCGTCTTCGAACTCCGGTTTCAAAGGTATTGTTATCTTTTAGATAATTAGTCTAAATATAGAAATTTGTTAATTTTAATTTCCAATAGTGAAAATTATGAGATTTATAAAGAATAGAAAATTACTTCCCACAGTTCTCGAGGTAAGAAGCCAGAAAAAGTCTGTCCCAATAGTTGTGTCGTCATTTGGCAGAAAAGTGGGAGAGAGTATACCCACTCTTAAAAGCCCTTTTACTTTCCATTCATTTGATGTTGATTTGAGTGTTATTAAAATGTTTAAAGGAACCGAGGAAATGTTTCATTTTATTAATTTTCACTTATTGGTTGTTTTAGTTATAAAATCCGTTTTTAAAGTTTTTTAAAGTTGTTAATGGACTGTTTAATTTTATTTATATGCAGTACTGAGAATTAAACTCAGTTCCTCACACATACTAGACAAGTGCTCTACCACTGAGCCACAACCCTGGCCCATAAAACTCATTTTGATATAGTCCCTATTTGTATAATTATACTTTATCTTTTTAGAGTTGCATTCTTAGGATGTACATGGAGGTGGGATTCACTGTTTCCTTATGTATACATGGTAAAGCTGTGTCAGAGTCTTTCCACTGTCTTTCCTTTGCTTATGCCCCCTCCTTTCCCTCCCTTCCCCATCGTCTAATCTACTGTACTTCTGTTCCTATCACTGCTCCTGTTGTGAGTTAGCCTCCACATATCAGAAAAAAAACCTTTGACCATTGTTTTTTGTAAACTGGTTTAGCTTCATTAGCATGATTGTCTCCAGGTGAATCCATTTATGGGCAGATACTATAGTCATATTTTTCTGCAAATTGGTATATTTTCTTTAATCAACTTTAAATTCTACATGACAATGGAATGCACTTTGACATATCATACGTAATACAGTATGATTTCTCATGTTTCTGGTTTTGCAGGATGTAGCATCATACTAGTCATGTATTTGTATATGTACTTAAGATGATAATGTCTGATTCATTCTATCCATTCTACCCAATATACTCCTTCCTCTCTCTTCACTCCTCTATGCAATCTAAAGCAACTGTATACTTTCCTACTCCCCCACCTTCTCATACACTGATTAGCATAAGCATATCAGGGAAAATTTTCAACCTTTTGTTTTTTGGGATGAGCTTATCATTTAGCATGATAAGCTCCATGCATTTACCAGCAAATGTCATAATTTCATTCCATCATATATGTGTGTAAAATTGTTTTTTTGGTATATATATATATATATATACACACACACACGTATATCTATACTCATACACACCACATTTTCTTTATTCATTTATCTGTTGAAAGACACCTAGGTTAGTTCCATAGTTTAGCTGCTGTAAACATAAGGTGGCTGTGTCATTGTAATATGTTGATTTTAAGTTGTTTGTGTATAAAATGAGGAAAGGGATAGCGGTGTCAGATATTGGTTCCATTCCAAGTTTTCTGAGGTACCTCCATACTACTTTCCATAATAGTTGCACCAATTTGCAGTCCCAGAAGCATGCACCCTTTTAATATTACACCCTTTTAATATTACACCCTTTTAATATTACACCCATTGTAATATGTAATATTACACCCATTGTAATATGTTGATTTTAAGTTGTTTGTGTATAAAATGAGGAAAGGGATAGCTGTGTCAGATATTGGTTCCATTCCAAGTTTTCTGAGGTACCTCCATACTACTTTCCATAATAGTTGCACCAATTTGCAGTCCCAGAAGCATGCACCCTTTTCCCCACATTGTCACCAACATTTATCGTTACTTGATGATTGCATTCTGGATAATCATGTTTGTGACTGGGGTGAGATGAAATCTTTGAGTAGTTTTGGTTTGCTTTCCTCTGATGGCTAAACGTTGAACATTTTTTTCATGTATTTGTTGCTTCTTCTGTGAAGTGTCTGTTAAGTTCCTTAGCCCTTTATTGATTTGGTTATTTGTTTTTTTGGTGTTAGGTTTTTTGAGTTCTGCATATATCCTAGGGATTAATGCTCTGAGGTGCATGTGGGGAAGATTTTCTCCCATTCTGTCGGCTCTCTTCACATTATTGTGTCCTTTGCTGAGAATATGCTTTTTAGTTTGAATCTATCCTGTTTATTAATTCTTGAATTTACTTCTTGGAATGTAGGAGTCTCCTTAAGGAAGTCAGGTCTTAGGCTGTCATAGTCAAGATGTGGGCCTACTTTTTCTTCTATTAGGCACAGGTTCTCTGTTCTAGTGCCTAAGTTTTGATCCATTTTCAATTGAGTTTTGTAAAGAGTGAGAGAGGGCTTTACATTCTTTTTGTTTTATGTGGCTTTACAATTTTCCCTGCACCACTTGAATAGACTTTTTAAATTTAATATGTTTTTGGTGCCTTTGTCTAGTATGATATAACGATATTTTGTGAGTTTGTCTCTGTCTTCTATTCTGTACCGTTCATTGGTCTCTGTTGTTTTGGTGCCAATGCAATGCTGTTTTTGTTACTGTGGCTCTGTAGTACAGTTTAAGCTATACTATTATGATGTGTCTTACTTGACTCTTCTTGCTAAGTATTGCTTTGGCTATTCTGAATCTCTTATTTTTCCACATGAATTTCATGGTTGCTTTTTCTAGTTCTGTGAAGAATTGTCTCTGAGATTTTAATATGAATTGCATTAAAATTTATGCCCAAGCACAAATTAGTTAAAACTATGAAAAAGAATCCCAGCTCACCATGGACCTGACAGCTATCTGGTCACTGGTGTCTGTTGAGCCAGCTACTTTCTCCTGCACACTGGGTGGTGGCTAAGCTGAGGTTACTTGTTGCATTTCCGTGTTAATGTTAGAGTTGAGTCTACTCTGCATGTTGGTGCTGATGTCTATATTCAGGCACACTTTTTCCACCATACAACCTGGGATACTTTTCTGGGTTTTTTAAACTTAATTGTGTCTGAAAATTCTTTGGGTCCTTTAACCACTTTGCTTGATCAACGTCTGTGTGCTAGGCACTATACTAGGTGTGGAGTACAGAGTGAATAGGCCAAGTCCTTGCTTCCATGGCACTTAATGAAGTTTGTAGGATAATCATAGCATCTATATCTACCTCAATGTTACTGTGAAACTTAGAAGACGGTATGTCTGTTAATAACTGCTGTGCTGAGGACTGTAATATTGTTGAGGAAATTCACAGAACATTTCATCAGGCACCACCTTGTTTTTGTCTGGGAAGTCAGAGCAATATAAAGTTACTTTTTCTGTAATAAAAACAGACATTTTGTTTTATTAGTTACACATAACAGTACAATTCTCTTGACAATTCATACATTTGAATCAAATGGGGTATAATTTCTCCTTTTTCTGATTGTACAGGTTGCAGACTCACATTGGTCATACAGTCACCTATATATACATACAGCAATAATAATGTCTATTTTATTCTACTCCCCTTCCTATCCCTCCTTTCCCCCCTCCCCTCCCCTCAAATCTCTCTACCCAATCTAATATGATACACTTCTTTTTTTTCTCCTCACAACATCATACATGTATTCTGTATAATGATGAGGGTCTCCTTCCATCTTCCGTGCAATTCCCCTTCTCCCTCCTTTTCCCTCCTACCTCTCTTCCCTATTTAGTGGTAACCTTCTTCTCATGCTCTTCCTCCTTATCCCATTTTGAGTCACATCACTTATATCAGAGAAGACATTTAGCATTTGTTTTTTAGGGATTGGCTAACTTCACTTAGCATAATCTGCTCTAATGCCAACTATTTCCCTGTAAATGCCATGATCTTGTTATTTTTTAGTGCTGAGTAATGTTCCATTGTGTATAAATGCCACATTTTTTTATCCATTCATCTATTGAAGGGCATCTAGTTTGGTTCCACAGTCTAGCTACTGTGAATTGTGCTGCTATAAACTTGATGTGGCTGTGTCCCTGTAGTATTCTCTTTTTAGGTGTTTTGGCTATAGTCCGAGAAGGGGAATAGCTTGGTCAAATGGTGTTTCCATTCCCAGCTTTCCAAGGAATCTCCATACTGCTTTCCAAATTGGCTGCACCAATTTGCAGTCCCACCAGCAATGCATGAGTGTACCTTTTTTCCCACATCCTCCCCAGCACTTATTGTTTCGACTTCATAATGGCTGCCTTTCTTATTGGAATGAGATGGTATCTTAGAGTAGTTTTAATTTGCATTTCTCTGATTGCTAGAGATGGTGAGCATTTTTTTCATGTATTTGTTGATTGATTGTATATCCTCTTCTCAGAAGTATCTGTTCAGGTCCTTGGCCCATTTGTTGATTGGTTAATTTATTTTTTTGTTGTTTTAAATTTTTGAGTTCTTCCTATACTCTAGAGATTAGAGCTCTATCCGATGTGTGAGAGGTAAAAATTTGTTTCCAGGATGTAGGCTCCCTATTCTCACATATTATTTCTCTTGCTGAGAAAAAAACTTTTTAGGTTGAATTCATCCCATTTGTTGATTCTTGTGCTTTAGGTGTCTTATTAAGGAATTTGGGGCCTGCCCCCACATGAGAAAAACAGACATTTAACACAGTTTATATCTGAAACCTGTGAACTTCAGGGATCCCTGTGGGTTGCCTGTCTCCAGGTCAGACACACAGTCCTGTGCTTACTCAGTACAGGTTTGGAGACCCTTGAAGCCTCTCCTATAACCATGAGAGCCAGTGCTTCATAGTCAGTGGCCAATTCTGAGTCTGCAGCTCACATAGATGACATATCCTTATGGTGCTGACTTCCCCCAATCAGTTCATCTCCTGCCTTCACATACTCACTGGCTGCCATTTAGCTGGAAGGCCCTGTTCCATAATGGGAATGTTCTAGAATTGGCCTTAATTGTTCAGAGCTCTTGGAGAGGGGCCTGGCCTTTCCTAATCCCCAGAACTCTCTCTGTGTCCTCTTCACATGGTCCTGTTATTACTGGCTCTGAGTGTGCTTTTTGCAGATGGTGGTGTACTGCAAGCTCATACCACATTCATTTTGTGTCGTCTTCCTTATAACACTTAGCAAGGTGCTGAGAGTTGGTCTGAAAAATGACCCAAAACTTCATGACCATACAGTTAAGAAAACCTAGGGGTTGGAGGCGATGATAGTCTGGAGAGAAACCAATTCTTCCTAGGGAAACACAGGCACAATCAAACTTCATTCTGCACACCAAAACCAAGTAATTCTGGATGGATTTCAGAGTTAAAAAAATGAAGGGAAAACAGAAGTAGAACATAAAATTGAATAGTTTTTCAATTTCTGCTTGGGATCTGGTTCTCACTGTCAGATCACACTGTGCACTAGCTGGGGATCATGAATATATCAAATGAAGTGAGAGATGTAGAAATACATATCCAGTTACTTGTCTTGTTGTGACACATTTCCTTAGTCTTTTATGGGGGAAAATTACACATTTCCTTTAAATATTGCTCCTAATGAATGCTGTGCTAGGGCTTTTCTGCCTCAGCCAATAAAGACCTGGGCTTTGTTCAGAGGGATCCAGATTTTTAGAAAAAGGCTAAGCAGCAGAGAGAGAGATCAAATTAGTTGTCAGAACAGGACTCCACCGTGACAATAAATGCTGAGCAATCACTTCTGGTACTGTGATTTAGTATCTGTGCTGCCTCACCACCTGGTGGTCTTTAACTGATAAGCTGGCTTTTGACATTGGCCTGCATGAGGACACCACAGGTGAGGACTTGGGGATGGTGGAGAGCCTGGCTGGGGTTGGGTTGGACGATTGTGTGAGATGCCATGGAAGATGCATTAGACCAATGTGCTCCTGGGTAGAATCAAGAGAAAGTGCTTTCTTCTTGACATTGATAGAGGAAGGGAGTCTGAAATTTCCTAATGGCAATCCCCAGGTAATTAGTTGGATAGTCAAGTTAGGTTTCAAACTCTACTCTTTCATGAGTTTGGAGGGGAAAACTAGTACATGCTATTCATCTCACTGGGTGTTAACTAATATTGTGCACTGGTTAGTTTATAAAATATCACTGCATATCTCTCATTTTAATCAGATTTGAAGTATACACATGTAAGGTCCTCAATGTCAACAAACAAACAAAAAATAGAGAATGAGAACCTCCTTCATTTCTCTGCCCATAGGCCATTGTGCTGAATTTAATATCTGTTAAGGAGATATGCATTTCCATGTTTTTGAAACAAACATAGGTATATAACATACTTATACTTTTGGAAAGCCAAAATAAAAGAACTCTTCTCAGTTCTCTGAGAACTTTAGACTTAATTGATAAACCTCTGCAGTATGGATCTTTTTTTTTAACAAAGAATATGCATGGCTTTTGTAATTGAAAAGCCATGAGACCAAATAGAAAAAAATAATTGAAGTAGCCCAATTTTGTTCCTTTCAGGAGAGGATTCAGTCCATCGTCTCACTCCTTCCAGATATGCTTTCTGCTGGGTTGTGAGTGTACCTCTATGGTGGAGCCCTTGCCCAGTGCAAAAGGCCCTGGGGTTTAGTCCCTGGTGCTGCAGAAATAAGTAAAGCAGAATAGTAGCAAACAGGGCTGGATTTGTAGCTCTGTGGCAGAGCACTTGCCTAGCTCCTTTGAAGTATTGGGTTCAAATCTCAGAACCACATTTAAATAAATAAAATTAAGGCTCATTGGCAAATAAATAAATAAATAAAAACCAATAGCAAACATTTTCTGGAATGCTGTTGATATGGTATATTTCAACAAAGTGGAAGAAAAGAGCCCACATGTTTTCACTATATAAAAAGGGTAAATGTTTAAGGAGGTAGGTGTCTTTAACCTGATATAAACATACCTTATTTGGTGTATCAAATCATCACATGGTACTCTCTAAATACATAGAATTTTTACATTTTATATATCAGTTAGCGACAAATTTAAAATATTTTCCATATTCTCTGAAGTTTTGTAAACAAAACATGATTAAAAAGTTATTTATGAATAAACAACTTCTGAGAATCCTAGGCATTCTCATTCTCATTTTTATTCCATAGGCTCAGTAATACTTCTGTATTTTCTCTAGGGTTTTGGTATTCTCATTTAATATATTTTGGCACACTGTTAAATGAAAATTAAAAAGTCAAGGTTGCTCTTCAGTAGACATATAAGACAGGTTCTGGAAATTGTGTTCCTATGATAAGATGTTAAGATGATACAGTAAGTCCCTTCTCCTGCATCAGATCCCTTGTGATACTCTGCACCCCCATAGATCTACTTTTTCTGAATTACTGGATTATTTATTGTATTTATTATTTGTTGTCTGCTGCTCTTCATCAGAATGGCACCCACAAGGCAGGTGACTATTTTTCTTGGTTACTGATGTATCATAAGCTACTGTGAAACAGTGGTTGGCAAATAAATAGTGGTTACAGGATAAATGGTTGTGTGAGTGAATGCAAAACTAACTACAACTCTAAAATGTGGATCTGGTGAATAAAGATAAGGAATTCTGCCAGGTGACCTGCAAGTAAGAGAGATTGTGTAAGGAAAGCGTCATGAAGCACAGGCTACATATTGATGCTAAGGATGCTTCAGAAATGGATTAGTCTTCATTGACTCATGCAAAATTAACTTTAATTGAGTGCATACAGTATGTTACTTGGAGCTGGGAAAACCAAGACAACTGCCGCTGAAGACAGGAGATTTTTCTACCTCAGGGGCAAGTCTTTTGGGATAAAGGTCAAGGCAAGGTGTAGATCCCCATCTGAGCTACTCTGTTCTTTGGCTCTGAATGTAGATTTAAATGCAGAAGTACATGGAAAATGAAATCCCCTTTTCTTAACAAATAAGATAACTGGGAATTAGCAGTTTCTTGAAGCAGAAACAATTTTGCTTTCCCTCTTTTCCCAAAGCAACAGATTTCTGGTCTCACCAATCAACTAACCATGTGAGTTGGGGGAGGAGGCATCTGCATTTGTCACTGGGATCAGTTCCCTCACTCCCAGGGCAGGTGGCTACAGACTCCCGAGTCCCCACCCTGTAACAACTGAAGCTGCAGACAGCCTTCCTTCCAAGAGCACCTTCCCAGTGGGTGATCTGGTGACACAGGGGAACCATGACTCTTCCTGGTGTCTAGACTGACAGTTTCCCTGGACCAGGTAGATGCTGCCTGCAGCTAATGGTATAACAGAAACAAAGTTACAGTCCCCTGTCAGGGACAAGAATGCAGGCCAGGGGAACTGGGACTGTTATTGCTACAAAGCAGATTTCTCTGACATCTCCCTGCATTTTGCTGTTTTTCCCCAGCGGTGACCAATAACATCCTAAGCTGAAAGAGTTTTGTATTGTCTGGTTGTGCAACAAAGGAAGGAGAAACACAGGCCTGACCTTGTGTCTCCTATTTATTTCTTTAAAAAAGTTCTCTTGTTCTGCAAGGGATGGAATCCAGGGCCTCACACATGCCAGGCAAGTGCTGTGCCCCTGAGCTCCACCCTGGTGCCATCTTCTCTTTCCTTAAGCTCCATTCAGTAGTCAGCAGCTGTGCTGATTCTTACTTGCAGTGCATCCAGAACCTGGCCTCCACTCCATGCCTCCATTGTTCTGGCCTCTCCTGGTGGCTGGGATGACCCCAGTGGGCTCCTGGCTTCTCCATCTCTAGATTCCTATCTGTAGGAAAAGAGCAGTGGAGGGTATACTTCCAATCCTTTCCTTTTTAAATGAAGCACTGCCACTACTAAAGTTTGAATCTGGAATGATCCCCACAGGCCCAGGTGAGAAAGCTTTGATCACAGCCACAGGTGCTATTGGGAGGAGGTGGGATCTTTAAGAGGGAGGCTAGTGGGGAGCTTCCTTTTAAGGGCCTCCTTTCAGGGGACTGAGGAACCATGGTCTCTTAATTTCCCACTCTCTGCTTCCCAGCCACCATTAAGTGAGTCACTTGCAACCATGAACTGCCAGGGTGATATGTGGTTTCACCCCAGGTCCAAGAACAACAGGGCAACCAACCATGGAGTGAAGCCTGCAATAGTCAGCCAGAATATACCTTTGTCTTTCTAAGCTGATTACCTCAGATATTTGACACAGTAATGGAAGGCAATGCAAGTACAAAGCAGGGGAGGGGACCACAGAGAAAAAGGTGTAACAGTGAAAAATTATGTGGAACACCCTAGAACCAAGTCAAGAACAGCACCTTGTCAGCATTCCACATGGCTGCATCCTAGCCCTAGTCCCTCCTCCCTCCAGAAGTAACCAGCCCCAGGGCACACATGCTCAAGGGCTAAGACAGACACCCCATGCACCACTTGGTATGTCTTTGTGCAGTTCTTGGTTTGCAGGTTCCCCGCCCTGTGTGTCTTTTCCTTGGTCTCTTTGTTATAGTGGCAGGCCCTGGGACCCATGGAGGTCCTCACATGTGGATTTTGCTAATTCATATTTAGAATATTGTACACACCTTCCTTTCTCTTTCTTCCATATCTCTTGCAAAATGGCAGCTGGATGTAGAGACCTGTTCAGAGTAATCTGTGATGCTGAAAAAAGTTCTGAATTTTAAAGTAGATATTGGGACCTGAGCCAAATAACATTAGAAACAAGATCATGATGCTAATGTCCACCAATTGAAGCTCACCAGGCTGTCACCTGTGGTCAGAGTCAGTTTACCTAGATTTCTGGTGGCTCCACAGCCACACAGAAGCATTTCAGAAAGAAACATGGAACAGTGACCCTTAGAAGATTCGGTCTTCTATTCAATGACTCCAAGATGTGAGTCAGGACAGGGTCAAGAAGTGAGTCAGCTTGGTGATTGAGCATCTTCAATCACTTTTGTACTTTTGTCTCAGGGGTGGGAAGATTACTGGAGAGTCACAGTCCATGTTGGTAAAGAGGTTGCTCTCCCTAAATGGCCATTTCCCCTTGTTCTGGGCAAACCTGGGGTAGGTAATGCCTGGTGTCATCCTTCCAGGTTTTGTTCTAAATTTCTCGATATTTTCAGAACTTACTTAGTTGGGAATGTGGTTCCTTGTAGCCCAAAGCATCCCCATCGCCAGAGACAAATGGACTTTCTGAGGTGGCAACACCCCTGGCCATGGAGTCTGAAGAGGTATGGGAAGCTGGAGGAGGGGCTGTACTCGGGGTGGGTAAAGGAAAAGAAAACTTTGTTAGAATCTTCTAGGGGGTATGTTGACAGTGAATGTCAAGTTCTGGGTCTTGGGACAGAGGCTACAGCCTGTGAGGAAGCAGGCAGAACCCTGGCACAAAGCTGTGGGTTATGTCACAAGAGAGGAATCCAGCAAGATTTCAGGGATCCTTGGTAAAGAGGGACTAATTGTTCTCCGTGTTTTCAGATATTGCTGTTAGGCATTGGTGAGATCAGGGCCTGGCTGGGTTTCTGTACTTCCAAGCCTTGCCAGGAAAATAAACCACATCCCTTGTAACTATACAGCCACCTCCACTCCTCACAGGAGATTTTCTTTCTCCTCTTCGGTGCCTTTGTTTTATACTTTTTTTCTTTGCATTTTTTATTGTTCCAAATGCAGCTGTCGCCCTACTCTCTAAAAACCTGTGCATCAGCAGGGTGGCCTGCAGGTGGAATAGAGACTGCAAGCAGGAGGAGGAGGGCATGGAGGTGTGGGGTGCAGGGCTATTACTGTGGATCAGGAAGCACCAGCCTCATGGTGAGTCAGAGTTCGAGGGTGAGGAGGAGGCCTGGGATGACCCCTGGTCTGCTAACCCCTCTCTCTTTTAAAATATCCACCTCTTGTGACGTTAAAGCAGGAACAGATGTGGGGAAAGTGAGTCACAGCGTTGCCCCCTTTTCTAGAATCAGGGATGAATTTGGCATCGGAGCCAGATCTACTTGTTGATCTTGCTCTCTTCCCTTCCTATCACTGATAATTAGATGAATAATCAACAGAGGGCTCGCTTCACTAGACTTGCTGTTGATTCTGGAACCAAGACAAAGATGACAGGAGTCTTGTATGTTTAAATAGTGTGCTTCAGCTTGGTGTCCTGTCACATGGAGCCTGAGGCAGAAGTTCAAAGCCAGCTTCACACATGCAGACTTTGAAGATAAAGCTGGAGTCAGGTGGAGTGCTGGTATCTGATGGAAAAGCAGATCTTAAGAGGCAAATTTGTAGTTGTGGACAAAGTGGCCCAAAGTCACTTGGGCATAGAGGGGGATCTTATGGATAGTTGGAGGAAAATTAGGGATCCCACTAGGTGAGCTAGGGAACTGCTACTCATGTTGGTGGAACCCTTACTTTTCTGTATTAAAATTGTGTAATAGGACACACATGCAGAAAGAGCACATGCCTTTATGATCATTGACAGGCAGTTGAAATGAACACTCAGGTGCCACATTAGGATGCAGGGGCTCCTGGAATGCTTCTGTCCCCTTTCCTGACCACAGCCTCTAAAGTCATCACTTGGTGATTCAGGCAGTGGCTTCCTGTGTTCCTCTGTTTCCACGCTGCCCAATGCTGCTCACTAAGGCCACATCTGAGTTTCACCTGATTCAGACTTCATGTACATTCTTCCATGTCTGATTTTGCTGGATTAGGCTTCATCCTGTCAGTCATGGTGCATAGTGTGCCTTCAGGTGGGCATGCCTAGGTGTGTATCTGTGCTGCAAGAGGCTGCTTGGGTCATCTGCAGGCCCAGGGACTCGTACCCATGCCATGGTACTGTAGTGGAGACCTTGAACATGTGTCCCATGACATTTCTGCTGAGGATACACCAAGAGTGCATTGCTGGGACCCGGAGTCTCCATAACATCAATTCCATTAGACAAGCTGCTCTTCACAGGGTTGACAGTGCCCAGATGCTCCATGGACATGGTGGATTCCCATCACTTAACGTCCTCACCAAAGCTTGTCAGGAGCTTCTGTGCTCACTCGGGTCCCTCCACTAGGCCACAGGCTTCCTTGTATACATGGAGGCCAGGCCACAGGGTGAGCCTCTTCAGGCAGCAGTGGGGACACTGTGTCCTGTCTACTCAGCAGGCCAATCCACAAAATGGCTTAGAAAAGCATCCCTGGAACTCCCATCTTGGCTGCCCCTCTTGCTAACTGTGTAATCATGGGTGATTTAATTAACCTCCCTGTGCCTCCATGTCCTTGGGTGTGGAGCATTGGTGAGAACGTGTGCCTCCCTGGGCCATCTTGATTATTAACAAGTGAAGGCTGCAGAACAATTGGAAGGAGGCAAGTACGCCATAGGGGATCCATAACTGTGAGCCAGAACTGGAACCTTCCTAGGGAACAATGATGGCTATGTTTTACAGATGGCTTAGAAGACAGAAATGGGGCTGGTTCCACAACACTGATAGAGCTCTGTGTGTCTTAGTGTGTCACCTATCAGGGAGGGACAGGCATCAGCCTATCCAAGCTGAGTCCAGATGAAGGAGTTGGCTGTTTCAAGGACCTGTGTTCACCTGCTGTACATCACAGTGACCAGAATGCCCCACAATAACAATTTACAGGAAGAAAACATTATTTAGACTCATGAGTTCACAGGTCTCAGTCCATGGTTGACCCAACTCAAATGCTCTGGGCCTAAGAGTGAGGCAGAAGATTATACAGCAGGGTATACCAGAGGACATCTGTTCAGCTCCTGGCAACTGGGAATCAGAGAGAGAGGGAGGAGATTGGCGGACAAAATATAATTCCCAAGAGCATGTCCCCAGAGGCCTACCTCCTCCAGCCATGCCACACCTAGTTATGGTTACCACCCAGTACATTAGTCTTCAAATCCATCAAATGGATTAATCCATTGATTAGGGTCATGGTTCTTGTATTGTAATCAGTTCAGCTCTAAACACTGCTACCTTGCCTATCATAAGAGCTTTTAGGAGGATACTACACATCCAAACGATAACAGGGCTGGTCACTCTTTCAAGAGCAAGAGTGCTTCCTCTCCATGAGGTGTTCAGAGGACAGCAACAGGCTGGGAAAGGAGCACATGGGCTTCTGGTCCACGCTCACAGGACCTTGTGACTAGTAGGTGGCCATAGTGGCCAGGGCTAGTACTTCCTTTTGGCACAATGCGCAGATGAAATTGCTTCAGGTTTTCAGGCAGCTGAGGATGTGATGGTACTGAAGACAAGTGGAGGGTTCCAGGACCCAGCAATGGGCAAGACCGTAGCCCATCCAGCACTGGTTCAGTTCAAATTCATTTTCAGTCTTCTGATGACATCAGGTGGAAGTTTCAGTGTAGGCCTGGGAGTGCTGAACCACTAACGTGTATATTTGGGGTGGGGGGGGGAACTGGCTTTGCCCAGAGCCACCAGAGCCCATGACTTTGCAGAATGTATCATTAGAGTTTGTCTTCATTGGCTAGGATTCTCTTCTCAATGACCAGCATCTGAGGGCTGTGGCTGAGTGTCATCCATGGGGCATGAGTCTCTGCAGCTACTCAAAGATTAAGTCCAATGGAGTCACATCAGCCTTTGAAAATCCTTAACGAGCCTGGTGAGCAAGGTCCTGCATACCTAACCCTGAGCAACTGACCCATTGATGCTCAGCTTTTGACAAAGACCACATGTGCAAACTCAGGTGATGGTACATTTTAAAATACTTGCTTTCTTTCAATTTAGCCCACACATCATTAAATCCACCCTTGTAAAGCAATACTCTCTCCCTCCTCAGGATATGCATCCTGTGCACAGCCCCAGGAGTTCTTAGCCATCACCACCATCTAGTTTGATGACAAAGTCACTGATTTTCAAACTGTGTGGTTTGACCTCTGGTAAGGAGATGCACTTCCTAGTTTGGGGCCCTGGAGGAGGCTCTGAGCTTTATCCCACTACCTGCTTTTACTCTTCTCTGCCTGAAGAGTTGCTTTTGAATTGTGTTTATGCATCAGTGTTCTTTGTAAATTTTAGGTTTGAAAATCTATGGTTTGCAATTTTTAGGAAAAAGCTTAAAATGTTCTGGCTTAGGCAGTTCAATTGTTTTTGAAGTTGCTTTTAGTTTTAACAGTCCCTGATTATCTGTACCCATTTT
The DNA here is from genome assembly GCF_052094955.1 of Ictidomys tridecemlineatus. Lineage (NCBI taxonomy): Eukaryota > Metazoa > Chordata > Mammalia > Rodentia > Sciuridae > Ictidomys > Ictidomys tridecemlineatus. Next base: position 121,478 of record NW_027521581.1, read on the forward strand.
CTTACCTGCATAATAACATCCATCCTGCCCTATAACCCCTCATACCATCTCTGAGATCTGTTGTAATCCCACAATCCCAGACCCAGGGCTGGGAAAATCAGAGGATTTCATGAATGTCTGTCAAATCAGTGAGTGAGCTCTGGGCTAACTGCTGCGAGTGTGGAAGAAAGGCAGGGGACAGAGAAAGATTTTCACTATGTTGTAATAGGTCATCAGTGATATTTCACTAACCATGTTGTATCCTACACTGACCCTTGCATCTTAGCAAACTTTCTTTTTCTTAAAAACAAAGAAGCAAACAAATAATGAAGGGGACCCTCAGTGCTGGTGGTCATGAAGATTCCCATTTCCTAGGGTAACGTGTCAGAAAGGAAACATTAATCTTTTCATTTGGTGGTGGTGGTGGGGGTACTCAAGGGATTTAACTCAAGGGAACTTGAACACTGAGCCACATCCTCAGCCCTAGTTTGTATTTTATTTAGCAACAGGGTCGCACTGAGTTGCTAAGCACCTCACTTTTTGCTGAAGCTGTCTTTGAACTCATGATCCTACTGTCTCAGCCTCCTGAGCAACTGGAATTAACAGGCATGCACAACCATACCAAGTTAACTAGTTACTAATTATAGGGTGCTACTGATTCCCTACAACAGAATGTTGCATCTTACAAAGAAAAACAGTTTGTACTAGAATTTGGGTAAGAAATGTTATTACAAGTTTTGGGAAAGTGTACAAATAGCTGTTCCTGAACTCTGGAAATGTTCAGGAAGCACATGGGGTACTGCATCTGTCATCATCATCTCTGGTGATCTGGGGATTGATGATGTTAATGGTGCACAACTTTCTCACATTTAAATAAGTGGTAAGACCTGGTGCTCATGTCACAGAGTGGAAAGTCAAAGGTAATTGACTAAGACTTAACTTTTGGCTGGGTGTGGTTTGGTATATTATTAGTATTTGATATGCTATTATAGTTTCTATACCATTTGAAAATCCTAGAATCCTTCAAAGTAAAATGATTTTCAAGAATCTTCACTTTTTTTTCCTTTCCACAAACAGGAAAAGGAGAGTAGAAAGGAATGAAACATCATTTGATGTCTGTTCTGTTTGTCCTTTTAATGATGGGAATAACTTTTTTATAGTGAATATGATGATGAGATTGTTATTGACCCCCATGTTCAGATGAGGAAAAGGCTCAGGAAGTTCACTTGAATGTAGGTACCTTGATACAGATGCTATAAATGTAAGCAAGCTACTCTCATTTAGTGACTTTTACATCCAAACAGAAATACTTCTGGCAAATAAAGAGGAACTTCAGCCTGGTTTTTGTGTGTTTTATTTGTTGCCTAACTGGTTCTGTTTTGTATGGAACTGGAGACAATTGGTTTGAGTGTGAGAGTTGTTGCTTTTTAGTTGTGTGCCTTGACCAGTAATCTCTCTGAAACTTACTACGATTTCTGTTGCTATAATTGAATACCACCCTTGGTAAATTATAATAGAGAAAAGACATTTAGCATCCAGAGAGGCCTACAGGGTCATGAGGTGACATAGGACAGCAAGACATGGTGTTGCAGCTTAATGGAACTGGAAGAGCCTGTGATCTTTTTTTTTTTTTTTTTTTTTGAGACAGGGTCTCCCTATATTGCTGAGGCTGGCCTTGAACTTGTGATATTCCTGCCTTAGCCTCTTAAATGGCTACTAGGATTACAGGTGTGTGACACCATCCCCAATTGATAATTTGATTCTGATACATGTATGTATATTGTGAAATATTCACCACAAACTAACATATTTGTAACCTCACATAATTACATTTGTTAAAATGTTTTTAAACTTTTATACCCTTTGGAACTGGACAAGAGTTTTAGTTTTTGTTGATAAAACTGGCTTTAGAAATAGAATTGGTCTAATCATACATGGTGGCATAATGCCTTTGAACTTTAGAGACATTTAGGAAACCAAAGACTACTAGTGAATGCTTTCCTTCAAACATTAGATTTGGCTGATCAAAAACTCAAGCATAACTAGGAACAAAAATATATTAGATGTCTTATTTACATCAAGCAATGAACTCTATCTTAACAACAACATAATTCATCTACAGGAACTAAAGCCATTTCAAAGAGTCACATCTTATCCTTCTTTTTGCTATATATTTATAATTACCCAGTTACTTAGGAGTTTTTCATCCTATAAGGGGTCAAAAGAACATCTGAAAAAAATGATTTTGAAGACTTAAATAAGTGGTAGTCTAGAAAAATTGACGTGAAAGCCAACTCAAATTCCAAGTTTTTTTTTTAAAGGAGAGTTTTTTTTTTTAACATTTTTTAGGTTTCAGTTGAAACATCTTTATTTTATTTGTATGTGGTGCTGAGGATTGAAACCAGTGCAAATGCGCATGCCAAGGAAGTGTGCTACCTCTTGAGCCACATCCCCAACCCCACGTTTTTTTTTTTTTTTTTTTTTTAAGAAATATTGCATATGCAGTAGTTTTAAAAAGCAACTTGTTACAACTGATTTGTGCCCATGTTAGCAACTTTTCTAAAAAAAATTACTTTTGAAATAGTCTCACTTGAGAGTTTTTATATAGAAATAAATCAGATTGCTTCTATAGTGTCAAAATGATGTAGATGTAGCTCAATGGTAGAGAGCTTGCCTAGCATGGAGAAGGCCTTGGGGTTTAACTCCCAACAATGGAAGAAAAGGAAAGGGAGAGAAGGGAGAAAGAAGGATGGAAGGAAGGAAAAAAGAGTGGACAAGAAGGGAGGAAAAGGAATGAGCCATTACAATAAAAGGGCAAGTGGTACAAATAAAAATATATGATATACTAGCTGTTTAAATTATTTTACAAAGTTTTAGAATTTTAGTTACATTAAAGTGGTTGACATTATGACTCATGGAATAGCATATAATCTCCACTGTGGCCTGGATGAAACTAAACCAAGGGGTGCATGGGATGGAGAGGAGTCCTCTCTGGCTCAATTGGGACAGACTTGAACCTGCACTGCTTTAGGATGCACAGCATAGTGAAGGGGCCCAGACTTCCCTTACAGGCAGTTGAATGTGCTAGGCCCTTGAGAGCCTATGACTGTGGCTTCCCATGTCTATGCCCACAGCTCCACCACCCTGCACCCCTGGAGCTTTTTCACAATAGTATACTCTGTTGCCTGGTGCAGGTTTGAGTTCCTGAACAAAGACCCCAGTGTCCACAGCCTTTGGGTGTGGATGGCAAGACTGTGTCTGCAGTAGCTGATTGATCCGTGGAATCTGCTGGGACTCATAGAAATCATCTTGTGGACTCTCTGGATGCCCATAGCATCTCAGAGTTTTTTGATGTCTCCTTCACGCTGCAAGCAGCCTTTGTGTGATGGAGGGGCTAAGGGTTGCCCCTCAGCTGTATTTGCAGTTGGTCCAGGAAGAAGTATACATGGCTTTAGCATCATTGTCTGCAGATATGAAACTGGGCCCTCATTCTTATGGATATCCTTGGGAGTTGGTGATACATGCAGCTGTTGGATTTTTTGCTGTTCTGTTTATGTGGAGATGTTGTCAGTGTGTTAGAAGCAGGTGTTATGTGAGAAAAGAAAAAAAGCTGGCTCTAAAACTTGCTGGACTAATTGAAGAAAAATGTCAACTACTTGAAAAAGTTAGCCTTGTTTAAAAGGAGAATGAAGGCTTAGAGTCATCTTTAAAAGATGCCATTTTGGAGAAGTCAATAGAAGCAGAAAATTTGTAGGCAATATATGAAAAGCTAGATAGGTCTTAATCTAAACTTGGGGATGAAATACTCTTTCTAGAAAAAGAGCTAAAAGAAGAGAAAACCAAACATTCTCTACAGGACGAATTGATGGCAGATATATCAAGAAGGATTAAGTTCCTAGAAGATGAATCAAAACCCCACAAGTTACTATTAGCCAAAGCTGAAACAACCTTGAGAACATTTCAAATGAATGCTGAAGGATTTAAGGAAGCAATAAAAGGGGTTTTCAAAGAAAATTCCCAACTTCAGGATAGTCAGAAACAACTTTTACAAGAAGCTGAAGTATGGAAAGAAAAAGGGAATGACTTTAATAAGCAGAAAATAACATTGGAAGACTCTACAGTATATGCAAACAAGTTCTAAGAAAGAAAGAAAAACACATTAGTCTGTCTGAACACTTGGTTCAGATGAAAGATTGGGCTTCTGTGCTTGGAGAAGAAATAAAAGATGATGGTAACTTGGAATTGAAAATGAAGAGTGAATCAGAAATTGGTGCTCACTTAGATAATCAGCCAAAAGGAGCTTTGAAGGAACAGCGTTAAATGCCCCATGTAAAACCTTAGAAGGAGAAAGAAATAAAACGTTTACTTTCTTATCTGAAGTAGATAAAGTAAAGGAAGACCTTATAGAACATATTAAAAATCTTAGGACAGAGCAAGCGTCTTTGCAGTCAAAAATACACAATTGTAAAAGAATCAGAATCTTCAACAGAAATTTAATGTCAAGATTGAACTAAATAAAAGAATGCAATGAAACTCCAAAGAAAATTAATAGTAGAGGAAAATTACCAGGTAGAGTGAGAGGAAAACTTTCCGAAGTGGATGAAAACATCAGCCATGTAACTGAACAGCTGGAGAAGTATAGAAAGCAAGTCAAAGATCTTGAAGAATTGGAGAGGACCATTCATTCTTATCAGGGGCAGATTATGTACTATGAGAAAAAAGCACATGATAATGAGCTTGCAGCTCAGAGTGCTAAAAGATACCTCAACATTTAAGGAGATAAAATGTTCACAACTGACAAATTAACTGAAAATGTGGGTAAATTTAAATTTTTAGAAAAAAAAGATACTTATGCACTTGATGATTAAAATACAGCCTTTGCCAGAGAGCATTCCCCAAATGGTCCCTCAGTATTGGGAATTAAACTGAAATGAGAGGTCCTCTTTTTGAAAAGAAGAATCCACTCATTCTCATCTTTGGTGCCAGTGGGAGGAGAAAGAGGCTCAAGAGGCCAAAAGAATCCTCTGGTATCTCAGTTTATCAATGAAAAGAGAAAATCAGGCTATGTTGAGTAAACTGATCCTCAGAGAGTGCCTTATAATACTGAGACCCTGTCACCTCCATGGGAATAGGCCTGTAGGATGAGGATCCCTTCACCAGGCCAAGCATAGTCTGATCCACATCTTCCTCTACAAAGGCATTATATATATATATATATATATATATATATATATATATGTGTGTATATATATATACGTATATACGTATATATATATATATACGTATATATATATATATATACGTATATATATATATATATATATACGTATATATATATATATATACGTATATATATACGTATATATATATATATATATATATACGTATATATATATATATATATACGTATATATATATACATATATACATATATATATATACGTATATATATACATATATACGTATATATATATACGTATATATATATACGTATAATACGTATATATATATATATACGTATATATATATATACGTATATATATATATACGTATATGTATGTATGTATACGTATATATATATATACGTATATATATATACGTATATGTATGTATGTATACGTATATGTATGTATGTATACGTATATGTATGTATGTATACGTATATGTATGTGTATATATATGTATATGTATGTATGTATATGTATGTATGTATGTATGTATGTATATACAGGTCATTAGGTTAAGATGTGCTCATTCATGCCAGGATTGTTTGGTAGGAGTATGAGTAATTCTATGGGTTAAAATTATATTCCAGTGAGCAGCAAATTGTGCAAAATCACAGGGTATATATGCAGGGGCGTTATCTGTTTTTAAATAAGCAGGCTTGTCCATAGTGGCAAAGCAGAGTAATAAATGGGAATTGTAAGTAGGTAAATATTTACATCAATCTGCAATAACCCAAATAAATCCAGAAAGATATCAGTGGAAATCTGAAGAAAGGAAAAAGAATTAAAAGGAGGAAAATGGGTTAATACCCATTTGCCTAAGTGCATTAGAATGTTACTCCTTGTGGGTTTACAGATTCCCACATAAGGACCCAGAAGGGTGTACAATGAGAATAGTTATTGACAGTGGCCTGAGCTTTTGGGGAAGAAATGGAAAAATCTTCATTCATGAGCAGAAAATTCATGAGTTTTTGATGAGAAAATCCATGAGTTTTACAGCATCTGACGATAAAAGATTAGGAACCTTACAGCTTCAAGGTTTTCTATTCTATCCCAATGTATTTAGAAGTGTCTTCTTTAGTTTCCCACAGTTTGGGAATTTCCCAGATATTTTCCTATTACTATTTCCAGCTTAATTCCATTATGTTTGAGAGCATACTTGATACAACTTTTATTCTTTCGAATCTGTTGACATTTTATTTCTTGCCCATAATATTGTCTATCTTAGTGGATATTTTATATGCACTCAGATGTGTAAATTGCAATTGCTGTGTCAATAGAGAATAAATATCAATATGTCAGGATGGTTGATAGTGGTGTTTAGGTCTGATCTATCCTAACTGATTTTCTAAATACCTGTTTCCTCAATTATATAAATAATGATTTATCAGTTCTGTCACTTTCCACTTTATATAATTTGAAGATCTGTGCTATGTGCCTACACAGATAGGATTGTTAAATCTTCCTGGAGAACTTACTTTTCCATCTTTATTTGGTATCTGTTTTTGTTTCTGATCATATTCCTTGTTCTGTAGAGATATTTAATCTGTCTCACTGGGAGCAGGGGTCCACGCCTGTAATCCCAGAGGCTTGGGAGGCTGCGACAGGAGGATCCTGAGTTCAAAGCCAGCCTCAACAAAAGCAAGGCACTTAGCAACTCAGTGAGACCCTGTCTCTAAATAAAATACAAAATAGGATTGGAGATGTGGCTCAGTGATCGAGTGCCCCTGACTTCAATCCTCAGCACCTCCCCCAAGAAAAGATATTTTGTCTGTCTCATATTCATATAATTGCACAAGCTTTATATTGCCTAGCTGTAGTAAGATGCATTATTTTCCATCCTTTTACATCTATCTGTGCCTTTATATTTAAAGTGGGTTGCTAGTTCACAGCAATTAGATCTTATTTTCTAAAAATACAATGTGAAGTTTTCCCTCTTTTAATTAATGTTTTTAGGCCATTCATATTTTTGTATTTATTGGTAGAGTTGAATTAAAATCTACCATTTGGCTAACAGTTTTATATTTGTTCCATCCTTACTTTTTTCTTCCACATTTTTCTCCTTTCTAGAATTAATTGAGCTTTTTATTGTTATTTATTTTCACTATTCCCTTATTATTCCTCCTTGTTAAGTGTTTTAGTGAATCCCTCAGATTTATAACATGTAAGTCTATTTTATCACATTTTACCTGAAAATAATACTCTGTTTCATGCGTAGTATCAAGATCTTACAACAATTTGATTCCAATTTCTTTCTCCCATCCTTTGTGCCATGTTTCCTTTTTTTAATATTTTATTTTTTAGTTGTAGATGGACACAATATCTTTATTTTTATGTGGTGCTGAGGATCGAACCCAGGACCTCGCATGTGCTGTGCGAGCGATTTACTGCTGAGACACAACCCCAGCCCAGTGCCATTGTTTTCTTAATTTGACTTTTGCATATGCTATAAACAAATAATGCCCTGCTAATATTTTGGCTTAAGAGAGAGAAGGGAAAACATATGGAAATGGTAGGAGACCTTCAGTGATACACAAAATTATAAGAGGTTATGAGGGGCAAGGGGGTGGGGGGAAAAAAAAAAGGGGAAAGAATTGAACAACAGCAGAGGAGGTAGAGAGGGAAGATGGGAGGGGAGGGGAGGGGAGGGGGGATAGTAGGGGATAGGAAAGGTAGCAGAATACAACAGTCACTAATAAGCCATTATGTAAAAATGTGAGTATGTAACAGAAGTGAGTCTGTATTATGTATTTGGGGAGTACAAAACCCAATTGAGTCAAATGTATGAAAGATGATATGTCTTGAGCTCTGTAATGTTTTGAACAATCAATAAAAAAAAAAAATAAAAAATAAAAAAAAAAAAAAAAAAAAAAAAAAAAAAAGAGTCATCTTTTATAAGGTAATAAACAATTATAGGTAAGAGAAAATAAATTCTCTATACCTTTATTTATTCCATTACTATTAACACCTTGTGTGTGGGTGTAATTTCAAATTTCTGTCAAGTATTTTATTCCTTGTCCCTGAAAAAATCTTTTAACATTTCTTTTAAGCCTACTGACAATTAATTTTCTTTGTTTTTGTTTTTCTGAGAAAGTTTTATTTTTCTTTCATTTTTAAAAATCACTTTTGCTAGGTATAGACTTCTGTTTCAGTTTTTTTTTTGTTGTTGTTGTTTTTTTTTTTTTTTTTTTTTTTTTTTGGTATTATACGTAAATCACTTTTTCTCCTGGACAAAGGATGTTGTGATTTTTATCTGCATTTCCCTGTAGGTCTTTCTTCTCACTGCCTTCAAGACTTTTCTCTTTGTATTTCAGCAGTTTATATATGCTAGATTTAGGTTTATTTTTTCTTTCTCCTCCTCCTCCTCTTCCTTCCCTTCCACCTGCCCCTCTCTTACGTTCCTGGAACATTTGCAATGACAGGAATCATTTTTGGATGTCAGGCCTTGGGTAAAAGCTATTGGAACCTTGTGGTTCTGAACACTCTGCTATGAGAAGTGATATTTTAGAGTCTTTAGCTAATGCACCCAAATTATTGTAAATTGCTTACATGATAATTCCAATATCTGTGTCTGAGTCTGAGTCTGGTTTTGTTGTTTCTTGTCAGCATGACATTTATTCTTGCCTTCTTACATGCCTCGTGGTTCTTTGTTGAAAACTCGACTTCTTGTGCAGGACAGTAGTGATTAAGGGAAGAGTTTTTGTGCATGGATATAGATATGACTTTCCTTTCTCTAAACTTTTATGTGAGGATTTGAGTTAATCCAACTGTAAATTGGGATTGGGGTTTGTTGTTACTATAGTAATATTTTATGCATCACAGACTTCCAATGCTTCTAGAAATATCTTCTGTTTAAGATAGGGCTGGTTTTCCAACGGTTTTTTTCAAAGTCTGCTTGACCCTCAGTTTTGGATCTTCCTATATGCTGTGCCTAAAAGAAGGTTTATCTCTCCCCTCTTGAAACTATTAAGGAAATATTTCACTATCTGTTCCAAGAGGAATGTTTAGTCAGCTTTTTTGCTGCTGTGATCAAAAGACCTGTCAAGAACAATTTGAGAGGAGAAAAAGTTTACTTGGCACTCATGGTTTTAGAGGTCTCAGTCCACAGATGATCAGCTCTGGATCATGCCAATTTAATTTCCCCTTGGGACTATATGAAGTGACTATTCAAAAAGGAGAGTTTCTCTACCTAAGTCTTCACCTTCTTTATGGAGGTCAGAGAAGAAGCAGAGGGAATCACCATTTTTCTATCAACTCAGATACTGATTAATTGTAAACATGGCTGAGAACAGCTCTATAATAGGTGAAATGATAAATAAAGTTTAAGTCAGTTTATTTTAACATGCATTTAAAAAAGAAGCTAAAAGGCCAGCCATTTTGGCACACACCTGTAATCTCAGTGACCCGAGAGGCTGAGGCAGGAGAATGTTGAGTTCAAAGCCAGCCTTAGTAACCTAGTGAGGTTCTAGGCACCTCAGTGAGACCCTGTCTCTAAATAAAATATAAAAAAGGGCTGGAGATGTGGCTAAGTATTTAAGAGCCCCTAGGTTCAATCCCCAGTACCCTGCCCTGAAAAAAGAAGCTAAATGTTTTTGTTTCTCTTAAAAGTTCCTTGAGTCATTTGAATTCTTAGGCATTTTCTCATTTTCTGATGTAATTCGGGAATTTCCTAACTATCTTTTGCATTTGTCAAAGTTCCTCTTAAGTTCTGAGTTAAATTTCTATGCCTTCTGGCATCATTTATCATCTCCCCAAATCTGGCAATTGTTCAATAACTTTGAGATTGCACATGAAAGCTACCATTTATTCATTTTTTTAAAGCATATAAGGCGTGTGATATCTGAGCTATGTTTAAACACCTATCATACACAGGGCTTATGTCTTGTGCTTTTGCTCCCTTTGTTATTTGATGATAATCAAACTATAAACTCCATATTGTTCACTTTGTTATTCGATGATAAACTATAAACTCCATAACTTTTTTCCCTTATTATTCCGTATCCATATTGTTTCCTACTGCTTGACAGATTTGGAAATCAATACATAGTTTTTGAATTAATGGATGAACAAATAGATCTATTATAAATTTAGTATAGCAGGGTCACCTTCTGAGATATTATTGTGCTATTCCCCCCTACCCCGCCCCCAATTCAGCAACTTGATAAGGAAGGAAGGAAGGAAGGAAATAGTTCTTTTCTTCTCTCAGGAGAGTATTTAAGCCTTTGGATTCTAGGGCCTGCATTTTCTTCTCTACAGAGGGTCATCCACTTTAGTGATACTGCCAGCCTGGTATGGAACTTTGGGGGAACAAAAGTCATTAAAAGGTTTGTGTGACCAGTTGGGATTTTTTAAAAAAGCAATTAGAATAATTAAGTTAAATTTTCTTAAAAGGGAGAAGGAGGAACCAATCTGGGTTTATAGTATGGAATGGATAAAAATTATGTAAAGTGTATATTATCTCCCAGGAGTGAAAGGTTTTATCCTTGCCTCCAAGAGTAGGGTCTCTTGGGAAGTAAAGGCTAAACCCACTTAGATACTACAAGTTTGAGTGTCAGGAGCCTGAGGAATGATGCTTAATAGGGCAGAGCTATAGCTACAGGGGCAGGAAGCCCATCAGGAAATAGTGTTTGTTGACTTAGGTCACAGAGGGCACAAGAGCCTGGACAGATGGTGGAAGGTAAGTATTCATAGTGGCATGGGTGGCCTCCAAAAGCAAGTGGCAGCCACAGACTGAGGCTTTTCCCTGGTTGAGAACTGGAAGACAAGAAGGTCAGTTTTACCTGTTTGCCTACATATCAACCTATCTTTGCAGTCGTAGGGAGAGTGCCGAGTCCAAATGACTGGTATCAATCTTCCTGCCAATATTAGTGGGAGGAGTCTAAAGTTACTACTAATTAATTTGAAGAAAATTACAGTATGTAATATGGGTCTGGGATTGTGGCTTAGCAGTAGAGTGCTCACCTAGCACATGCGAGGCGCTGGGTTCAATCCTCAGCACCACATAAAAATAAATAATATAAAGGTATTGTGTCTAATTACAACTAAAAAAATAATAAATTATGTAATATAACATGGACCTTGTATGTCCCATGGCAATCCATAACTCATATACTTATGATCTTGATTTCTGCAGTCATATCTACCAGGACTCCAAGGGTAGGAGATTCTTATACAAATCTATAGTGATTTTCATCTAATAAGTCATTTGCATGCAAGAAAAACACTTCAGTTTCTAGTTTAACTTTCAGTCTGGGAATACCAGGTTGTCTGTAATAATTCTTAAGCTTTAATGCCTTTAAATTATTGTTGATAACCTTATTTTCCCTCTTTTCTGTATGGAACAGTATTGGGTGAATGTATGCTTGGCTGTGTCACCATTTCCACTGCAAGGCATAATTTCCATTAACAATGTGTGCTATGGGGTGTTTGAGGAAGTGTGCTTCCAAGCTTTACATTTAACTGAAAAAAATAAAAGCCGGAAGGCCAGCTTTTGTTTTAGACCAGCTGTTTAGTTTAAGATTAAATAACTTTTAATTTCCTTGTTGAATATGTGCAAATTACATTTTGGATGTATGAACAGTGGCATGTAGGTAAAGTTTCTGATAGCATACTTCTGCAGAGTTTCTCTTGTCTTTATTCCTCCCCTGCTCTCTGACAATTAAATAAATAAATCTATGCATTGTTGATTATAAAGGAGTTTAAACTGGCGTCTATAATGAAGAGCAGGGTACACCTGGATTAAATTTGTTTTTCTCCCTTTCTCTTCCATAAGCCTATAGGGTTGGGGAGCACATAAAATGATCTAAAAAGAAAAAAGGTTGACTGGGCAAAATTTATGAAATCAGCAAGGACTTTAAGAAACATAAGAAGAATTCTGTTGGACTGTGTAAAGGTGTTTTCCTTCCAATCGAGGGCATGAAACAAAGAATAATTATAATCTTACCTGCCCGTAGATAGTGACACTTAATGAGGTCCTCAGACCCCATAACAATTGCATTCTCCAAGATAATCTTTAGTAATCTTTGGAAGCGCCAGAAACCTCATTGCTTTTCAAATTCGATTTGCTGGTATTTTCTCCCCTTGCCTGTTTCAGGCCTGAAGATGGGAACAGTGCCTTGTCAATTAGTCTTGACAGGTTTCAGACCCTCAGCTTGGTTCTCTTACCCTTTCTCTCACCTGTGTGAACAGTCTCTTTATTAATTTACCCTCAAAATCTCATTTAAAATTGTCTTCTGTTTCCTTCCTAGACACTGAATGCTAAAACACTAAACTTTTTCTCCAAAGACTTTGTTGATAGGTTTGTAATATTGACCTTTGGATTTACTCTGAGTTTATAGATCTTGTCACATAGCTTCCTGGATGGTAAGTGGTAATTTTATAAAAATTATTTAGCATCAACTGGAGTCCCATTTCCAAGAATAAGTGTTAATGTGTTGAGCTGGATTATCCTGAGTTTGAAGAGAATACAAAGAATGTATACTATCAAAATTCACCTAACTAAATTGGCACCCTGTCCCTGGTTCATTTTGAAAGATACCCAGGAAGCAAGTTTAATCCTAATTAATTTTTCTGGGTCAAATTAGGATCTAGACTTAGGCCTGAGAGAAATCCAGTAAGAAATAGTGGTCCATTTTTAGGAACTGTTGATGAGCAAAGATTCCATCTCTGTTTGATTATAGGTCAGACAAATACTGGGTAGTTCATTAAAGCACCAGACTGATTCTAATTGCTGTCTAGAGCTTTTCAAGAAACCTGCACCCTTAAATCAGGCCTCAGAGTTTTGTGAACTGTCACACATGGCAGATTTGCCACCAAATAGCCAAGAGAGGTAGGAATAGTGGAGGTTGCCATCCTACTCTATAATATTGCTTTTCTCTTTATTTTATGGATTAATTCCAAATAAAAACAGGGGGTAGATGGCTGGTCAAGCTTTGTTCATGTTATATTAATGTTTTGAGTAGTCTTGTCTTTTTTCTTAATATGAAGGATAGGAAGGGAAAGAATTAAGGGCCACATCATTTCATATTTGGCAAGGAATGAAGGCATAACACATTTGAGGACTTTCTCATAGTCCTTGAGAATATTGGTTATCTCAAGGAAGTCTCAGAGAAATAAGAATTTTATATAAAATTCAGATAGACATATATGGAGAGACTTTGAATCCTTTATATTTTTATTTGTTGGGAAATAATACCCTGGATTCGCTATTAACCAATATTTATCAAAAGTTCATAGAACATGTTGTGAAGCTGTGTGGTCAAGCTACTCTTCTAGATGCCATAAAATATATTCATGTTTTGTCAGACAAGAAAGAGCTGCTGCTTCTATTAAATCACTTCAGTATATGTCTCTCCCCAAAAGCATTTACTCAACTAGAGTTTTTTTTTGTGTATGTGTGTGTGTATGTATGTTTACTGATTTGCCTTGAGAGGCATTGTTAGAGGCAGCCCTGAGTATCTCCAGATTACTGTTGTTTGCATTCTCACACAATCTTCTATGTGAAGAATCATGGGGAGGATGTCTGTGTCTCAGGATTTAGTTTTAGGAATACCTCCGTGTGTTTGACTAAATCTTTTTTTAAAATAACCTATGGAAACCATGAGTTACATAACTGATAGTTTTTCTCTCTGTTATTTTAGCTATTAGACTATGAGTTAGGGTCTGACCTTTCTATCTCTAAGCAGTAAACTTTCTGTTCTAACTTTACATCTCAGCTTTCTCTTTCCTTGGCTTTATTTTCCTTTTTCTCCTATTACTGGACTCAAAATTTTCTTTTTTATTCTATTGTATTTATAGTTGAAATATACCTTAAATTTATTTTTAAACATAGTAAGGGTATAAATAGAAAATTAACAAGACAGCGAGAAAATTTTTCTCTTTTTAAAGCACTTACCTTGAGAATAATTTTAGTGACTCACAGCTTCAAAAAATAATGTGTACCAAAATGTAAAGTATTTAAAATCATTACTGATTTAGCATGGTCACATAGCAAAAAATAAAATAATAAAATTGCTTCTCATTTGCTTTGTTACTTCAAATTAGTTTATGTGATTTAATCCAAACCTTGAAAAGTAGAATCATCTACAAGTCTGGAATTCTACTCAATTTGAGAAAAATCATTTGGTGACATTAGGGTTGTTGAAAGGAAGGTTTCTTTATAAAAAATGTGTTGAGGCTAAGGAATAAACTTGGTTGACTAGAATTTTTAGTGCAATGTTCTTTTTCGAAAACAGTTAATATAGTAACATGTTTATTAAACTATTAACCAATTCAAACCTATAATTGACTTTTCACATTTAAATTGTCATTCAACTCAGAAATGTGCTTCATTTATTCTAATGGAATATTTTAAATCACTAGAAGGTAAGATACTTGGACTTGATTGGGATTCAGACTTCCAACAGAGTTTTAAAGTCTTAAGTACTTGATACTCAAAAGTATAAGATGAGGCAAATCACAGAAAATTAATGGAAAAATGGTGAAGTGGTTTTAATATCAAGTTTTATAGGATTTATTAATATTATTTATTATTACCATGAGAGATAAAAAATTCTGAATGATTCATTTAAATATGTAATTTGTTTCACACCTTCATGTGAAATCCTAAGGTTTTCATATTTTGAATTCCAACAGGATTCCAAAAAAAGGTACACCCACAGACTAATATAATTCAAGTGTCAAAGCAAGCAAACAAACTTGAATTCTCTGACCCTTAAGAAAGCAACACTTTGACTGGAGATGTGGCTCAGTGGTAGTGTTGAGTGTTTCCCTAGCATGTGCAAAGCCCTAGCCGTGGGTTTGATCATCAGTACCAGGAAAAAAAAAAAAAAGCAACTCTCATATACTTATGAACTTATGGAATTTATGGCATCTTCCTATTGCACATTCTCAGTGGTGGTTCTAATTTTTTATGTAGATAGTGGTAATGCTGAGGATCTAAACCAGTGCTTCACATGAGCTAGGCTAGTGCTCTGCCAATGAACTATAGCCCCCGCCCTCTTAGGTGTGGTTCTTGCACTCGTTTTCTCTCTATGGACCATCCTTATTATTTGTTCACACAAACATCTGCTTTATTCATGGCTATGAAACATGATTAAGATACCAAAAACAATGACCGTTTAATCCTGTCTGTATCCATAATGGCTGAGTAGCTCAAACGATTAGGCAATAGAGCCAAACCCCTGTGACATGCAATTCACAATATATGCTAACATAGAGCATATGTTGTAGCCTGCATTAAAATAAAGTTCTGTCTACCTTGACCTATTTATTTATTTTTATTAGGATTGGAAAAGCTTTAATCATGACTGGCATAAGTTGTGGTTCCAAATTTTGATTTGTAGCAAAACCATCTTGTAAAAAGTTAATAAAAGCAGAATCTAGAATTAGGAAACAAGAATTTAAAAACAACATAATGAAAAACTTGCTACTTGAGTTTTCACTGTGGCAATCTTTAATTTCCCTCCAGTGGTGGGGGTGGAGTTTGGTATGGGCATCCAAATTTACAAAGCATGAGTGATAGTTTAGCAAAGAGACCATGCACCTGACTGGTAGTCTCCCAGTCACCAAATGTTTCAGATCTGAAAACAATGGAGTAGATAATACTAATAACGTGGTTCCTCTTAGCCTTGCAAGGAAAATGGGGAAGGAGAAGTCTGGGTTTGTATTACTGAAGGAGGAGAAAGAGTCCAAAGAAAAGAAATCAAGAAGAAAGGCGGGAGATCTAAGAGACAGAGTGAAAAACAAGGAACCATGTTTCCCTGAAAGCAAAGAATTCAATTGTTTTCCTCTACTGAACACTCTGAGCATTTTGGAGTCAGAAACTCTCTTGAACCTGCCCTATCCTTGGAGTAAAGGGCAAAGTCATGTTTACCTGGCTCCTAGAGGGCAATATTAGGTATCAGGGTGTTTCTGCCAAATAAAGGAACACCATCATGTTCTTTATCATCCCCCAATCTTGGGTAAACAAAATCTTACATTTTGAATCTCTTAAACATTGGGTGCTGTAAATAGAATCAGAATCAGTCTTAGCAATTTTAAAAGTAATAGCATTAATTTTAGGTAATGTCCTTTGAGAGTCCTTTACCTGTTAAGTATGAACTGCTTTACATGCATTTATTTGTAACTTAACCCTCTGACATATGTATATTAGTATTGCTGAGATGCAGCATGACATAATGCTTACAGGTATGACTTTTGGGCCTTTCCTACGTGATTTTGAATTCTAGCTATGTCATTTACTATACTAGTTGTGTGAGTTTTAAGCGTATTTCTTAAATTTTCTGTGCCAAATTTTCCCATCTGTAAATTGGGAATAATAGGAATAGTGTCATTGTGAAGATCAACCAAGTTAACATCTAAATATTCAAAACATTCATAATTGACTGGTATAAGATAGATATAATACAAATTATATGTTGTTATTTTTTTCAGTTTTCAGATGAGGAAACTAAGAAAGTAAAGTTATTTGTGGAAGACCATACAAACAGCTAAGGAAAGACTTGGTTTTCATACCCAGATTATAATAGTCTTGTCACTGTTTGGGCTGTCGAGCTCATTGTGAAATGGCCAGAGACTTTCAGGTTGACATAAATGTATCAGATATTTTTCGTCTCTACAGATGTGGTCTGCAGCCTTGCCATACTGCTGTCTGACCCCAAGAGGATGACAAGTCTTAACGGCATCATCAGATCCCCTTTCCTCTAGGTCCTGGGAATGGGTAGCCATGACAGAGATCAGAGGGAGGCAATAGGTTACAGGAGAGGCAAATATATTCTCTTGATTTATTGCTATATGGTGGCCTTGAGCTTGCTGTATGGTACCTTTTTGGTATGATAATTTTGGAGGATCAATAGATTTGCTTAAAGCAAGGCTTGTGATATGTCAGGTTTGGGAATAGCTATTCTTTTGTTCCACTATAGCTGTACAAATGTAGAAGGAATCATCTATAACTTCAGTAAAGAAACAAAGCAGAGGGAGGAATCCCGGGGCAGATACAGCTTTAAGTCTTGCCCTAAGTGTTCTCTTGTATCTGTCCTTTACTCTTCCAAAATGGGAAGGAGTGTAACTCCTGATTTTGGCTCCTGCAGCCCTCAGATCTGGCCTTTCTCTGTATGCCTTGGATGGAGTAGGACAGGAAGTCATGTATTTTACCTTAGGATTGAAGACTTTTTTCCTTGGTCTGGACTCCTACAACTCCTCTCTGTGGCTTTCAGAGAAAGCCTTGATCTACCTGGAGTTGGGGGAACTACACAGAGCATATCACACATGTAGTGGGTCTTGAACGGCTCACAGACTCTCTTTCAAAAACATCACTGGTCCACATCTTTATGAAGAAAGAGTTTGCTCACTGGCATTGTAACTTCTGATATTTTATTCTTGATGAATTTAGGTAAATTGATACAAGGTTTATTAAGCTATTGGATTAATATACTTTATTGTTGAGAAGACATCAAATGAACTGGGCCCTGTCAGAGCTCATGCCTATGAATGATTTATGCTACCTGCAATGAATCAATCGTCTTTCATTTGGGAGTTTTACCTTTAAGGGAAATATGAATATGGTCTAATTGATCAAATCAGGAGTGATGCCTTAAAAAAATAGGCATGATTTGAAACTTGCACTGCTGTGATATTTGAAACTTGCACCAAACAATGAGTGCTTGGTTATTAGTTGAGAATCAGGGTCCTTACTGTGTTGTAGGGCAACTTTGGGTGAGACACTTAATGTTTGGACATTTTCTGCCTTGCCTTTTCTTTTGCCTTGCCTTGCCTGAGATGTCGAGGATTTAGTGATAAAATAACATAATATTTATCAAGTGTCTACTGTCAAATAGAATGATAGAAAAAATATAAAATACTCATGTTTTTACCTTTGCGACTTCAATTTTCCCCATCTATTAAATGGGAAAATTGGATTCAAATAATTTTGTTAATCTCTAAATCTGGTGACAATTATGGCCACTTATCAAGCATTTATTAGATGCAGGCAATGTGTATATATATATTGTGTATAATTATATATTATCACATTTAATTTTTACAACTATCCTGGAAAAGGTGTACTATTACTTTAACTTCCACTTTAGACTGAAGGAAACCAAGATTTAGGAATATTTAGAGTAACTTTCTCAAAGACACATGGTGAGAAGAGAATGAATCTAGGCTTGATGACTTCAGCCGCTACCTTACACTTCCTCTGAGACTTCATCTCCTGGGTTGTTGTGTTTGCCTTGTGAAATACATTTGATCTGTTCCCATGTATCTATCTACCACTCCTTATTTTTTACTTCTTTCAAACCAACACTATCATTTCTAGTCAGTGATAGAAGAATTCGAAATTGCTACTTGTTTTATTAATCTAGACCAAGTTTTCTCAACTTTGGTACTATTGACATTTTAGTTGAGGTATTCACTGGGGGGTGCTGCTGTGTTTATTCTAGGATGATTAGAACCATTCCTAGCCTCTACTCACTGGACATTAATAGTAACTCCCCACTTGTGACAATAAAAATATCTATAGAAACTTACAATTGACATTGCCTCTGTTTGAGAACGGCTAAGCTTGACTTAACTGTGGATTGATAATTTTTTTTTTTTGTATTATGTGAAGCACTTTGGACACTTGATAATGCTTATAGGGCTTATATAACCAATGAATTAATGATTGCAGAAACCTCTGATTTCCATATTGTTTAAGTCATGACTATATTACTGGAGGTATATACATGAGGGAATTAGGTGAATGCAATCAGCTTTTATATTCTTTGTGATAGATTATGTAGAGTATCCTATGACTTTCTTCCTAGAGAAGTTATATATGTTCATGGTAATGTCACAGGCCTGGAATTAGGTGACCTGACTCTAATGCACAGCTCTGCTGCTACTCTACAAAGCATTTAGCTTTTGGGGAGCCACAGTTTCATTATTTGCAAAATGAGAAAATTGGGCCAGATGATATCCAAAGTCCCCTTTTGCAGTTATAACTAATGATTTTATGTCCACATACTGAATAACTCATAGGAAACTTAGTTCTTTCTGAGAACATTGTAGTTTTGAAAAAGTAACTCTTTATTCAATTACATTGGCATCAATAAATGCTGCCCTCCTCCTCGTTTGTTCCTAGAGTTTCTTAAAAAATCTTCTTTCCAGATATAAATGTTAAATATCACAAGTGAAAGGGTTCTTGTCATAAATGCAAACTTGGAGAGTTTCAACTTAAGGAAATTAGAGAAATTTTCCAGTTCTTTTCTATCTTAGGCTATAGTTAGCCTAAGAAAATGTAGGAATAGTGCTCAAAACCAGATTTCTGTTTGGGCTTCAGAAGTTTTATTTCGAAAGACTTCCATTACGTAAAATCCAAACAGGCTGGTCTTTCTTTTTTTCTTTTTGAAAATTTTATTTTTAAAGAATTTAATTGACATTTAAATTCAAGCTTCACAACATGATGATTTGATATAGATTACATAATGTAGTGTTTATTATAATCAAAATCAGTACATCCATGACCACCCATTCTGTATATTAGTTTCCCAGAAACTTCTTCATCTAATAACTGAAAGTTTGTACCCTTTGACTAATATCTCCCCATTTCACCAATCCTGAGACCCTGACAACTGTAATTCTGTTTTTATTCTAAGAGTTCAACCTTTTTAGATTTCACATACAAGTTAGATTATGTAGTATTTTCTTTCTGTGTTACTTAGCATAGTGTCCTACAGGTTCATCAATATTGTTGCAAATGACAAAATTTCCTCCATTTTATGACTGAATAATGAACTTTTGTGTGTGTATATCCTACAATTTCTTTATTCATCTGCCATGGAGAGTTTTTCTTTCCAGATCTTGGCTATTGTGCAAATAATGCTGCTGCAATGAATAGGGATAAAGATATCTTTTTGAGACACTTATTTCATTTCTTTGGATATATTCCCGGAAGTGGGACTACTGGATCATGTGGTAGTTCTATTTTTAAGATCTGAGGAACCTCCACACTGTTTTCCATAAAGGCTATACCAAGCTTCACCAACAATTATTATTCTTATTTTTTTTCCATAATATCCATCCCAATGGGTATGAGGTGATATCTCATTGTAGTTTTTATTTGCATTTTTCTGATGATTAGTGAGGTTCAGCACCTTTTTATATACCTGTTTCCCATTTACATACCTCCTTTGGAAAAATGTCTGTTAAGGTCCTTTGCCCATTTAAAAACTTGGATTACTTATTTGCAACTAAGTTGTTTGAGTTCATATATACTAGAGATACTAACCTCTTATTGTGTCCTATTCCATAAATTGAATTTTCATTTTGTTATTTTCTTTTCTGTGCAGAAGCTTTTTAGTTTGATGCAGTTCTGCTTTTGTTAATTTTTGCTTTTGTGCTTCATACTTTTTGTGTCACATTCAAAAAATCATTGTCAAGACTGATGTCAAGGAGCTCTCACCCATGTTTCACTCAAGGAGCTTATAATTTCACATCTTAAATTTAACTCTTTACTCTAATTAATTTCTAGTTAATTTTTGCATATGATGTGAGATAAAGGTTCATTTTTTTTTCTTTTTTTGCAAGTGGATATCTAGATTTCCCAACACTACTTATTGTAGAAAGTTTCCTTTCCCCATTATGTGTTCTTGGCACCCTTATCAAAGATTAGATTGCCATATATTCATGGATTTATGTTTGCACCTTTTATTCTGTTCCACTGCTGTAATTGTCTATATTATTTCAATTACTGAAGTTTTGTAGCATGGTTTGAAATTACAGAGTATAATTCCTCTAACGTTGTTCTTGCTTAATATTTTTTCCTTTTCCTCTTTCTTTCTTTTCCTTCCTTCCTTCCTTCCTTCTTTTATTCTTTCTTTTTAACTAAAATCAGTGTCTTTTGCAGTTCCATATAAATTTTGATAGAAATTGCATCAAATTTGTAGATGAATTTGGGTATTTTATAAGTAAGGAAGTTTTGGTTTGTTTTATATGCTCTATTACAAAGTTATAAAGAAGAAAGCAGCAAGAGTTGGGAAACACTACCTGGATTCTTTTGTGTTACCTCACAGTTGCATTGATTAAAGATTCTGTTGAAAACATTACCTTTAGAGAGAATAGCAGCAATCATACTATGATGCAGAAGGAACTTCAAGAATAATAATGCAAGGTGGAGGTCCTGTTAGGGTCAGTGTTTCTATGCAAAGCAAGGCTCTGCTATGGAAATTGTGCTTTGTGTTATGAGGATCGGTGAACATGCTCACATTCATCTCAGGGAGAGAGACCACTCCGGACAATACTGTTGATTGGATTAGTAAAAACTTTGCAAAAGTCCTTGTGGTTGCACTTAAAGGACATCTTTACTTTTGAATGCCCAAATCTCAACTGACCACAAACTTTCATCTGTTATTTCTTCCTCTGTGTGACTTATCAGTGACATCACATTCACTCATGCCAGAAAATTGGGTGAGTTCTTTGATTTTTCTCTTTTCCTTTCTCTAAACAAATTATAATAACAACATTGTCTTACTTTTTTTTTCTTACTCACAAATGGGCTAACTTCTGTCCATCTACTTAATCCAGGGCACAATTACCACTTGCCTGGAATATATCACCTCCTAATAGGATTCCTAACCACAGTTGTTTCCTCTCAAATATAGATTCTATACTGAAATTACAATTATGCTCATTATATACCTGCAACCTGTAATCTCTTGGTGATTTTACACTGCCTACAGGCCTCCTAGGGTGGTTTTCAAGGTCTTTCATGGTCTAGCCTGGGCTTATGCCTCCAATGGCACTTCTTACCACTTCTACCTTCTATTATGTGCTGGGGCTACACCAAAATGATTTCAGCTGTTTCACAACATTTCTCTCCTTTCCCATGGCTCAGAAGCTATAAATTAACTGTGGTCATAAATGTAGGAATATTTAGTCACTGAATAAACTGCTATTTGCAAAGCATTTACTAACAGGCCAATTTATCATTTAGAAATTTCTGGTTGAGTACACAGTGAACCTGTGGTTAATTATCCAAGGTATGTACCTCAAGACCATTTCTTACTTTTACCCTTTTCTTGCTCTAATCCAATTATAACAAAACAGAGGGATGACTTTCTAAAGGTGAATTTTTATTTTATTTTTTCTTGGTGATAATCAGATTAAGGAGATATTCTGAAGTAGAAAAACCTGGCCTAACTTTCCAGTTGAAACTACTTATGGATAAGGCAAACTTTCATGTTTAAACTGGTTGGAGATAAGTTGTAAGTTTGTCAAGTTGTGGCATGTGTGAAAGGGAATGAGGAGGGCAAATGTGAAAGGGAATGAGGAGGGCAAATCTTAGTGATGAGGAAGATAAAAGCCATGAAAATCAAGGTACGGGTACAAAACTTCCTTGAAAATTAGTTTTATAACAAAGGGATTAAATTCTATACTGCTAGAAGTAGAAGGACATCTTCATTTTTATTGATTAGGAAACTGAAGCCCAAAGATATTAAATATTTTTGTCCTCACTGCATGGAACACCATTTTGGCCAGCAGAATGTGGATTTATCAGAACATTTTAGATCTTTCCTGTCAAGGTTTTCTTTGACAGCGGAGTGTCAATATTCCTATTGTATGAATTAATGTGGTTTGCCAGAGAGCACAAGGGAGAAGTGACTACTTATCGAAGAGATCAATAGCACACTGGAAGCCTCAAGGGTGAGTTGCCACCAGCTTTCTGTTGATGAAGGACTGTCAGAATACTTTATTGGAGATAAAGGTAAGTCAAGCTTGAGGTTATATTTAGAAACTTGGTGGTGAACTGGGAAATAGAACCACAGTCTAGAAAATGACCATTGACAAGTAAATTATATCTTCCATCTTTTTAAAATTGGAGTATATTGTAGGATACTTGCAAGAGCACCATACTATCCAATCCACCCCATCTCTCCCTCATCTTGGTATACCAGAGAGATAAACATCAAAGTCCCTTGGAGTCTTGTTGAATTTTTCCAGGCCAAATTCTTAAGGTCTCTTTTACCAATTCCTCAGAGTGTGCCAGGCAAGTATCTTTTGGCTCAGTATCTTTCTCTGATCACTATCATTTCATTCTTGTGTGCTCATAAGTTTGTGAGGAAGAAAAATTTCTCTTGATATAGCTTTGTTTGTTCCAGTTTTCTCTCAATTGCCTTATTTTCACCATGACCAGTATAGGACAGATAAACAGCAGCAACAGTTCAGTGTTTCAGGGACTGTAATGGCACATTAGGGAATAATTGAAGGGCTTGGATGGATGAAGAGCAAATAATCATAGAGAAGGTTACTAATCAGACTCTGACAAACTTCTCTTTTACATTCCTCCCTTCATATCCATGAGATTGAGCAGTTAAAATGGAAAGAGAAAAATGGAAAGACACTGCCACATAGGGTTGTATAATATGAAGCAGATTTGCCTGTGAAGCGTGGAGTGTTTAAATCCAGAATGACACATGGGTCCTAGAGTGTGACTCAGCTCTTTGACAAGGCTTTGACCTATCCTGAGGTTTCTGATACACTCAACAAAATTAGCATACATAAGACAAATTAAATAAGTATAAATAGAATCTAAGCATCATAGCAAATTTGAATCTTTCAGGATATTGACTATTTTTATCATATACTCCAGAGATTATGTTATTAATTCTACAATATCTGGAAGATTTAAAGATTACTAAAAGAAAGCAGGAAGAAATATTGAAAGGGTAAGCCAAGAAGAAGCATTGGAGATGGTAAATGGAATAGTGAAAATAAAAATAGAGAAGGAAAAATGTAAACTAAATAGCAGAATGGATATTTTCAGAGAAACTCTCAAAAAATATAGAAAGAATTAAGGGGTAGAATATATAATAGAAGTGCCAAGGGAATGGAAGACAGATGGAACCATCTCATAGAGTGTAACACAGGAGAGAGAAAAGGAAAAAGCCACATACTGTTCACTTAAATAAGGCAAACAGAATAGAAAATACTACAGGTTTCCAGAAGGAATGTGTAGAATACCTATAAAAAATAGACAAGAATGAGGCTGCCATCTCGACAGTGATCTCACTGTAACAATTTCTAAAATGTTGAAGAAAACAACTTTGAATTTAGAATTGCATATCCAACAAAACTATCATTAACATATGATGGCATAAAATATATTTATAGGTGTATAAGACTGAAAAAAGGCTTCCAGGAAAAATAAGTTCTCTGGAAACACTTAGAAGAAGTTATCAAGACTGCTACGGAAATAATCTAGAATGATGTAGGATATCCACAGCCCAGGGATTGTCTGGGGTTGAGTATATGTGGGCATTGAGTAAGTTTAAGTTGTTAAGAAGATTTTTCCCTCTGAATGTCTTCTATACAGCTTGATTCAAAAAATAATAGAAAATACTCATAAAGTTGTCCGAGGTAATTCTGAAATGTTATTTGGAAACACTCAAATTTAAGAGTTAAGTTATATAGTAGGGTGTTTGTAGGATATTTACATTTCCATTGGATAAGGAACAATATTAAGCACGTTTGGAGTTTACATTGGACAGTATATATATGTATATAGTATATATATAGTTCATGGAATTTTATTTATGTGCAGTGCTAAGAAACAAACTCAGTGCCTCATACATCCTATGCAAGGGTTCTACTACTGAGCTATAACCCTGGCCCCTTGGATAGTACTTTCAAGAGGCTAGAAGCATTTACCATTTAAAGGCCTGTCCTACCAGCAATGTCTGAGTGTACCTTTTCCTCCACATCCTCACCAACACTTATTGTTGTTTATATTCTTGATAACTGCCATTGTGACTGAAGTGAGATGAAATATTAGAGTAGTTTTGATTTGCATTTCTCTAATTACTAGAGATGTTGAACATTTTTGATATATCTGTTAAATGATTGTGCATCTTTTTCTGAGAAGTGTCTGTTCAGTTCCTTAGGCCATTTATTGATTTTTTTTTGTGTGTGTGCTAAAATTTTGAGTTCTCTATATATGGAACACTGGAGATTAGGGCTCTATATGATGTGTGTGTGTGGCAAAAATTTGCTCTCAAAATGTAGACTCTTGCCTCACTTCATTATTTCTTTTGCTGAGAAGAAGCTTTTTGGTTTGAATCCATCCCATTTATTGATTATTAATTTTGTTTCTTGTGCTTTAGGAGCCTTGTTAATGAAGTCAAAGCCTAATCCAATATTATAAAGTCAAAGGACTTAAAAGTAGCATACTACAGTAAAGCAGCCACAACAATATTTATAGCAGCACAATTCACAATAGACAATCTGTGGAACCAACCTAGATGCCCTTCAGTAGATGAATGGACAAAAAACTGTGGTATATATACACAATGGAATATCACTCATCAATAAAAGAGAATAAAATGATGGCATTTGTAGGTAAATTAATGGAGTTGGAGAATGTCATGCTAGGCAAAGTAAGCCAATCCCCCCAAACCAAAGGTCAAGTGTTTTCTCTGATAAGTGGATGCTAATCTACAGTAGGGGTCATGGAATGAGTGGAGAAACTTTGGATTGGGCAAAGGGAATGGAAGGGAGGGGGAATAGGGATAGGAAAGATGATGGAATGAGATGGACATCATTACCCTAGGTACATGTATGATTGCATAAATGATGTGACCCTACTTTGTGTACAACCAGAGAAGTGAAAAATTGTGCTCAATTTGTGTACAATGAATCAAAGAGCATTCTGCTGTCAAGTGTAACCGATTAGAACAAATAAATTTTTAAAAATTAAACAAAAAAGAGGCCTGTCAAAGTTTTTTTGGGGATTGAGCTCCTGCTATTCTTTTATTTTCTGGTTCTTTCATACACAATAGCAAGGACTAAACTACAAAAAATTACAGTCTTTCATTCATACAGAACCATTCAGAAAGAGACATTCATGAATTTAAAGCTCATGCATGATGCCAGTAGGAGATAAAAACAATAAACCACCTGTTCCAATGGAAGGAAGAACTCCACTCAAAGGAACATTTTATTCATTCTTGTTTCACTTGAATGACTAATAACCCAACATATAGTCAGTTAAAAGAGAAGAAATTCTTTTTTTATATATTTTTAAAAATGTATTCTAATTTGTTATATATGATAGCAGAATGCATTTAAATTCATATTACACATATATAGCACAATTTTTCATATCTCTGGTTGGACACAACATAGAGTCACCCCATTTGTGTAAGACAAGAAATTCTAGTAAGTCTCAATATCTTGATTTAATGTCCAGTGTTTCACAGGTGAAACAATTCAAGTGCAACAAGTTTAAAGATTAAAATCAGTAACAATTTAGATTAAAACACACACACACACACACACACACAATTAGGGCTCAAAAGTGTCCACTTGGGCCTTCCAAGAAACAAATGGCATTAGAAATGCCAGATTTTTATTGGAGAAAATATCTGTGAAAGATAGTGAGAGGAGGGAGCAAGAAGAGGCAGTAGAGAACACTCAGAACACAGTATAGGTTTGGTCCCTGTGAAAGGAGAAAGGCAAGGAAAAGCACAGAGTAGGACATATATGTTGGTCTGCAGCCCAGCTGCAAGAAACTTCTGGCCAACTAAGTCTGCAAGACTGCCTGTTAGCAGAGACCCAAGTGGGTCAGAAATCCTCTGACTCTAGTACCCTGCTGGCTGGGAGCTGCCTGGGGAGCAGCTGCCCTTAAAATGCATATGAAATGAATGCAGGGCTGTGGCTACTGAAGGCTGCCAGTTGACTGCACTCCTCATGGCAGGTTCTCTCTCTTTCTCTCTCCCCTCTGTCTCTCTTTCAAAGATTTTTAAAGATATTTTTTAGATGTAGATGGACACAATAAAAAATACTTTTTTATGTGGTGATAAGGATTGAACTCAAGGCCTCATACATGCTAGGCAAGGGCTCTACAATTGATCCACAACCCCAGCCCCCTCCTTCCACCCCGCAGCAGGTTCTCTTGAAGAAGGCTCTGAGCAGTGCAGCCCCCTTATAGCTTATAATGCAGGAGACTTTTTAAAATGGCTACTGTAGATGCTTTAAGAAATGCTCTCAGTTAAAATAAAAATCTATAAAACTCTTAAGTCATTAGTAATAATAAGAAAAATGTTTTTTTAATTCTAAAAGCCAAAGATTAACATCATCAGGATCTTAATTATCCATAGAAAAATTTTTTATTCTACTAGAGATGATGGAGATTCACAATATATCTACATTCTCTTGTGTGGTTCTCTTGTTACCATTTTTAAAAGCCAGACTAGGCTGTGGTGCAGTAATACCCTTGCTGTCAACATTACTATTATCTAATTAAGAATCATGAAAGAAACTAGGACTATCAATTGGTGGTAAACTAATAGAAGAAGGCATACAGTTTATTATCCCCTTCTTTAAAACGTGATATCTTCTTAAAGTGAAGTAATCCTTACAGAAACATCAGTTAATTTGTTTACAATTAGGTACCTTGAAGTCTTGTTAATTGTCATTACTGGTCCAGTGCAACTTTCTGACAGTACACATGAAACTTGATTTTTCTACCAACAACACCCTTGTTAGGAAGGCTAATCCACACCTTTCCCTCTGAGATCATCAGCTATGTCTTTAACAGGTGCAGGCATGTATCTGGGGTTCTCACATGGCAAAACTGAGATGGTACGTAGGGAAGCCACAGAAGGAGTTGAGGAGTTTCGTTTTTGTGTATATTTGAAAGTTTTTATTCATATGTCAGCATAGTGGCCTGGTGGATTTACTAGTTGCTTACTGTGATGGTTTGTGAGGAGATAATTGAAGATGAATTCTTATCAAATGATCAGGCTGAAATAGCCATTTGCATCTCAAGCTTACAAAATTTGTATTGCAGTCTCCCATTGGGCCTGTTGCCACTGAAGATAGGGTGCTGGACTGCACTGGGAAGTGCCTTTCTTGCAGTATTGCTGCCCTTCCTGGCACCAGGTACTAGCCTCAGGTGAAAAAAAAGTTACGTGAAAAAGAGCATCTGGGGAGTTTTCAGTTTTTCTGGTGCATTTCATTAGTATCATGAAAAGCAGGTCAGTGCACTGAGAAGAAAAATGCAAGGCAGACTGGTAATTTTGTAGTTTGTCCTCCCACCCCATGCACAACCTCTGATAGTGCTCTACTAAGGGAGAAGTTTTTACCTTGCGAATGTTCTTCTATTAGGTTGTGTATAATTGCAGGAAATTAAAAAA
Organism: Ictidomys tridecemlineatus; assembly: GCF_052094955.1. Taxonomy (NCBI): domain Eukaryota; kingdom Metazoa; phylum Chordata; class Mammalia; order Rodentia; family Sciuridae; genus Ictidomys; species Ictidomys tridecemlineatus. The sequence continues at coordinate 149,856 of NW_027521581.1, forward strand.
GTCCTGTTTATGAATAGTGGTTTAATTAAGAGCACTTACAAAACAAGAACCTAATTGTTGGGATATGGGAGTTTGGCTTCCTAAGGAAGCATAAATTCATTTAATATATGGAACAGCTCTCTATATTGGTATTAATTACGTTGAATCTAAAAATCATTTTTCCTTACTTAGTTAATGATATGAGAATATGCTTCTATAATTTGTTTCTGTGTCCTTCGGTTACCTAGAATTAACATTGATTTGAACTGCATTGCACTCATTTATTTCCTCCTTAAGGGAGGCGAAAACAGAAGTAAAATAAATCACAAAATTTTCACTTACAAATATTAACTCCCAATTTTGAATTTGTGCCAGTTAATGATTTCTTTTCAGCCATCTTCCCTAGGTGCTGAAAACTGCAATTCCGTTACTGTTTTCTTGTCATATAGCAAACTATTTCTAGAAGTGGCAAAGAGAAGCTAGAGATGAGGAGTTTCTCATCATAGGAGACATTAAATAGGAAAGGGGTTAAGTTGTCAGGTTTAAGCAAGAGATAGTGATTGAATGAAATAAAATCTGAGCTCTTTTATTTTTGCAAATCATTATATGAAAGGTACTTACGTTCATCAGAATACAATTATTTCTTCTTCCACCTAGACTCTTTGAATTAACTCTACCTCCATCTTTCTAAAGCTAAGTTAGAATTAAATCTAATAGGCATTTGTAAAATACTTGATGTGTGCAAGACTATATGTTAGACACTCTTGAACAATCAAATAAACTCTGTTATATATGTAATGTAAAACTTTGTTAATTTAAAATTTTTCCTTTCTCAGCTGGACACCTGTTGCAGAGAGCTGTTTTGTACTGGGAAGTTCAGAGCCAGGCTTTTCAAGCTGTAGCCCATCTGCATAGTTGCAAGCACTGTGCCAGGTTAGTGGCTATAGAGGAGGGGGAAAGTTGGGGACTATAAGTACCTTGATGTTGCTTCTATCCTCAGCCAATGTCTTAAGCTGGGAGTTGCCCCAACTAATGATGGTGACAAAGGCCTCCCAAGATGGAGGAAGCTGCTTTCAGAGATGGGGTGCCCGGTTGGGTAGGGCCAGGTGTTGGCATTGGACAGCATGTTCAGAGATGCAGCTCAGTGTTGTGCAGTGTTGTGGTTGGTGGCTCTTTCCAGATGCTATGCAGTGTTTCCAGGTGCAGGCTACCATGTGTAGGGAATTATGGCAGTAGTTGCAATGTCCTAAGTGGAGGTGACCAGGGGAGCCCCATGTTGGTAGATGGGGGCCCACATGGGAGTGGCAGCTGAACATCCTGTGTGGGGGCAATGGCCGGGTGTCCTGGGTGGTAGCAGTGGTGGAATTCCTGTGGAGGAGCAGCTTGTTAGGTCCTCTAATAATTTGCAGAGAAAGAGTATTTTCACTACTTGAATCTCAGGTTACAAGGTGATACAGAATGCAGCCTCCCTCTACCATGCCATCTTGGAACCACTGATTTGGGAGTTTTGAAAGGACAACTATCTTATGGATTTTTACATTTCTTCTGAGTGGAAGATCTTATTGAGGTTTTCCTGACCCTTTTTCACCATTGCATATTGATTGCATTGCAATCAATACACTCTCCTTGAAGTATCTCTCTCTAGATAGGAGTCATGTAGGGCCTGTCTGAAAACCACACCATCCTAGATTCTGGGTCTTAAGCTTGATGCTAGTTATGGATTATGTTTTTGAAACTTCTCCTTTGTGGGTATCATCAAATGTTTTATAAATGGTCTTCCCATTTATAAATAAACCAACTATTTGATGTTCAGAAAGAATACGGTATACACTAGTACTGTTCATAAAAGTTTCTCTCCATCTTCCTGGAACATGCAGGATTATGTTTTCTCATTCACTATGAAGTTAAGAATGTCTTTATGATGTCTTTTGATCAAAAAAATGTGAGCAGAATCGGCATGTGCAACTTCTTGGCACAAGCTGTATAAACTTTGTTTCCCTGCCATGATTGTGAAGCATACCCTGAAATTAATGCTTCAATAAGTTTGGTTCCCTCAGTGTTGTGGACTTAATTGTGTCAGTGTGCCTATATTTGAAGTAGGTGAGTGCTTAAGGTTAAATGATGTCATAAATTTGGGTCTCAATCTCATGGGTTAGTATCATCATAAGAGCCAGCAGAGTTTGCTTTCTTTCTCCACCATGTGAGGACACAGAGAGAAGGTGGTCACCTTTACAGGAAGGTGAACTCTCACTGGAACCAAACCTCATAGCACTGGACCTCAAATTTTTAGCCTTTAAGGCTATGCTCTTTCACTGTTGCATTCTGAACTGGCTGATACACTGAGTGAATGCAATGAGCAAACTTCCTACCATTCAATATTAGACATACATAAGTCTGTTGTGATAAGCACTAAGATTTGTATATCCAACCATGCTTTTGACATCTCTACTTGGTTACTTCATGAGCACCTCAAAGTTGAAATGTCTTAAACTGAAAACTTGACTTTACTTCCTTACATTCTTATTCCCACTCTTCTCAATTTTAATACTACTTAATGGCACAAAATAATAGTATAATCTACCTGATGGATCAAATCAGAACACTGGGATCATCCTTGATTCCTTGCTATCCATCTTCTCCTATTTTACACCCATTGACAAATTCTACTGTTACTGTCTTCTAAAAACACTTTGAACTCATCTAGTTTTTTGTCATTCCACAAACCCCTCTGGAACATCACTATTGTTCCTTGAATGGACTACTACAATAACTTGTAATTGACTTACCCATTCTACTCCTGTCTTTTCCCAAAGTATTCTTTATATGAAACCAGGAGTTCTGTATAAAACCTGAGGTCTTTCCCTAGTAATTGCTGGAACCAGGATTTGAACCCAGGTTTAATTTCTGTGATCTGTTCCAGGGAACAGTGACACTTTCATTCTTAACTATTGTTCACTTTGATTGGCCTGCTCCTTTCTCATGTGTTTCATATGGTCAACTTCTGTCACCACTTAATCCCACTTCAAATATCATCCTCTGAGTGATTATGGAATTCAAGCAGCTCTTGTTTTCTTCTGTTGCAGCAGTGTTTTTTCCCCTTTCAAAGTGTTTATCACCATTTGCAATTATATGTTTATTTACTTAATTTTCTTTTTTTTCTAAATTTTTATTGGCACATTATGATTGTACATAAGGGTGGGATTTGTTGTTACATATGCATACATGCACAAAATATAACAATATATACATCTTTTTATCTTTTAAAGTATTTATTTATTTATATCCTACATAGTATAAATTTCTCATTCTTCTGATTGTACATGATATAGAATTCCACCGGTCATATAATTATATATGTACACAGTGTAATAATGTCTGATTTATTCTACTATCTTTCATACGTCCTTACCCCCTCTTCTCCCTTCTCTCCTCTATACCTCTAATCTACAGTAACTCTATTCTTCCTTAGTCCCCCATCCCCCATTATTGTGAATTAGCATCCACATATCAGAGAAAACATTCAGCCTTTGGTTTTAGAAGTTGGTTTATTTCATTTAGCATGATATTCTCCAGCCCTATCCCTTTACCAGCAAATGCCATATTCCACCCTTCTTTAAGGCTGAGTAATATTCCATCGTGTGAGTATGTGTGTGTTCCACATTTTTTTCTATTAATTCATCTGTTGAAGGGCACCAAGATTGATCCCATAGTTTAGCTATTGTGAGTTGAGCTGCTATAAACATTGATGTGGCTGTGTTACTGTAATGTGTCAATTTTAAGTCCGTTAGGTATAAGCCAAGGAGTGGGATGACTGGGTCAAATGGTGGTTCCATTCCAAGTGTTCTGCGGAATCTCTGTAATGTTTCCATAGTAGTTGCACCAATTTTAAGTCCTACCAGCTATGTATGAAGTGTACCTTTCCCTCCACATCCTCGCCAACATTTATTCTTGCTTGTATTCTTGATAATTGCCACTCTGACTGGAGGGAAATGGAATCTCAGTGTAGTTTTGGTTTGCATCTCTATAGTTGCTAAATATGTTGAATATTTTTCATATATTTGTTGATGTATTTATTATTTTGTAAAGTGTCTGTTTATTTTCTAGTTAAATGGCTGGTAAACTCTTTCTGCTTAGGGTCAAAAGGTAGATCTTCCAGGCACTTTGGGTTATATGTTCTGTACTGCAACTGCTCAGAAAGTCAAGGAAAAAGATGATTGTGTTCCAATAAAATTTCGTTCAGAAAAGATGTGGTGGATCCGACTTCTCCCATAAGGCCTGGGCTTCATTCTTCCATTAAACTGTAAGTGCTATAAAATTTCAATATCACAGTCTCTTTGGTTTCTGTGTGTCCCAGAGTCAACACGGAACCTGGCAACATGGTTTTTTAGCACATATCTATTGAAGGAATGAGTGGCAGGCAGTGTAGCATCCTACTCTCCTTTCAAGAAGGCTGTACTGGCTCAACTCAATTGCTCAAATAAAATTTGACATTCACATTTCATCTGACTCTGTTTTAGGAAAAAAAAAGTTGACATACCAATATTTAAGAAAAAATGAACATGGCTAAGTTATAGATAAAGGAAGGAGAGAAAGAGTCCAAGAAACCTCATAAAGATATGATATCAATGCCTCCTCTTTTCTGCATGAAACATAAATTAGTTGCCGTAGTCATTAATCATCTAGTTTATCCTTCTGATCAGTTGAAGTGGATTCCCTTAAGATTGTATGCTTTTGATTTTAATCATTTTTAGCCTTGAGATTTTCCTTTTAACAGCTCTATATTCAGTTTTGGACAAATAAATGTCAGTGATTCATTTTATATCTATGTGAGGAGGATAGGAAACCAGGCATACATATGTGAGTAAAGCAGTAAAAGATAGTGGTATGGATGAGTTCTCTGAAAAATCAGTACAACAGAATGTATTTTCTAAGATCATGTTTTGATGGTATCTCAGCAACTTCTAGCTGATCTCTTTTAATAAGTTTTATGGATAATCATTGCCCTTCTTAATGTAAGGATGCTCCAGGAACACTTGTTTATGTCTGAGGAAATCTTCTTTTTAATATTCACAAACCATGGAAAGGCAAGTAGAACTTGAAAATACTCTAAATTCATTTTATACATTTAACGCATTGGATCCTTTAAAATTTAGGAAAAAAATAATCTGAAAGTTTATTCAACAAATACTTATGAAGAGACCGTCATGTGCAAGACATTGAGGGAAGGGGGGGGGGAGTATCTACCACAAAAATTCCCCATCATTTTTCGGTTGCCGCATGTTTTCAATTGTCTAAATTGGAAATGTATTTCCCACTACTTCTAAAAGTGATTTGACTTGTAAGTTGACTCTTAACTAACAGTGAGCAAAAACCAGCTTAATTTTGTAACTTTGTAAACTCCCCATCTCAGATCAAATTAAGAAGAAGAGTGTCAAGTTAGGTATGAACACTGTACTTTGGGATATTTCATATATCCATACGTGAGGGAAATGAATAAGCTGAATGTTCTAACCTTTTAAAATTTTGGTTTGGCCTGGTATATTCTCTTCTTTTACCTCGTTCTTCAAAAAAGTCTTGGCTTTGCATATTAGATCTTCTGAGTTTTTGTTGATACAGAATCAGGAAAAATACCACATAGAAGAATGCATGTGTGGGCAAAACTTGTGAATTTAATTTGAAGAAGAGTAGGAGAGAAGAATGAAGGAGAAGCTGGGGTGTTTGTGAGATGTAGGTGGGAAAGGAGTTTTCAAAAGATTAGGTGTATCTATAATTTTAAAAAACTATGAGTAAAATCCTGGGCCTTTGTAAAATTACTCTTTTGCTTGCTGGCTGTTTCTTTGTTTGATCAGGGTGCTGCTAGGTGTGTTGGTATTATGTGCATGAAGGTCATAAACATCACACATCTGTAAACTCCATAACCATTATGCCTTCAGAGGAGAAGACTACTTCCTTAAACTCCATAACCATTATGCCTTCAAAGGAAAAGACTACCACCTCTTGTATTATCTCCTTACCTATGTTGGTTGAATACTTTAAACACATGACATATCCATAGTCCTTTTTGTGCAGTACAATATGTCATGGCTACATTACTTTCTGAACTCTATCCATAGTCAAAAGTTTCTGATATAACCTGGAAAACAGATGACAACAAAAAGAAGCTTTCCTTTGTAAGAAAATCTCACAAATTGTAGGCTGTACTTGGTAAAGTTCTTAATTTTATTTAGCATATTTTGACTGAGTGATTGTGAAATAGGAAAAAAAGCTCCCTTATATACATGAGGCCAAATGAAATGCAATGATACAAATCATTGAATTCAGTGCCAGTTTCTCTTTAGTTGCAGACTAACAATTTATTCTTTTACCATATTCAGTATTGGTCAGCCACTTGTAAGATTTATTCAGTCCACATTGTGTCTAACTTTAGAAAGGTCATGGGGAGGTTGTTTCTATTGGAGAATTTAAGATGTCTGAATTGCTTTTCTAATTCTGAAATTATGTAGCTCTCTGATGTGGTTCAAAATGATTTATATGTTGGGAAAATGACCTTTGTAGATATTTCCAAATGAAAAATTAAAACACAATGGCTCAAAGGATCTTAATACCTTTTCTAAGTGTCATTAGAGGTCTAGGATATGTTTTGTATAAAAAACATTAAATTGGACAATTTAGGGAATTGGACAATTTCTTAAATTAGAACTGTACCAGCTAGTTGAGGGGATATGATGAATGCACTGGTACACTGCTGCCAAGATCATATCCAAAAGATCATGTTTGGTGCTTCAGGTCTTCCTCGCTTTCTATCACTACCTTTATCACTATCACTGCCTAAAGAATTTGAAATTTCCACTTGTTGAATCATGGATAGATCAGCAGAGGAGCAGCAGCCCTTCCATATGAAGGTCTTACTTAAAGTAAGCAGATGACTGGGGAGGTTTTCTGGGACTTTTTCCTTTTGGCTCAGTTTAATGTATCAGGGTAGTTGATTCAGCTTTAGTTCGTGAAGGGGATGACAGAGATAAGCGAGAGAACTTGGAGTGGGGACAGTCTGTGTATGAATTCTTCCTGTTGTTGTCCAGGCCAGGGAGAGAAACCCCAGGCTGTAGTAACTAAGAGGATTTAGAAGGAATAACAAGGATGTTGGTGATGCCTGAAAGGCAGGGTAGTTGATGAGGTTAGGCAAGAGTTGTGTCTTGAAAGTTAAGATGGAGCTCGATGAAAGGGCTTGGAAGGCAGGCCAGGGAGGTTGGATTGTCCTTTAAAGAATGCAGGGAAGGGGAAGTCTTTGGAGGTCAGAACCAGGCAATGATCAGATTAATGTTTAGACACATTAATCTAAAGCTGAAAAAAATGAATTAAAAATGGAGAAGTGTTTTAGATTTTTGTAGACCCTGGGTTCTCAGCTTTAGGAAATATCAGAATCACTTGGAGAGCATATTCAAACATGAATTGCAAATACCTTACCCCAAGAATTTCAAATTCAGTGAGTCTGTGGTAGGGCCTGAGAATTTGTACTTCAAGCAGGTACCAAGATGATACTGATATTACTTGTTTAGGGGAATCCTTGAGGACCACTGTCCTAGATCATTGTTTTTAAAGCTGTAGATTTCGATATGGTTGTTTCTGGCAGAAGCAATCTATCACCATCTGTAGTGACTAAGGAGTTCCAAAAATAAATGGATAGGTCTTATTCTCATTTGCCCAATATATTGTCCCCCAATACATTTAATCTTGGCCTACATCATAATTTATTTTATTTTGGATACTTTCAGCCTGTTTTTGTAAGATCATCCTTGATTCTTTTAACTAAATCTCAGACATTGCCTCTGTGATTCTCAAGGAGTAAAGTCATTTAATCTTTGCCTTGTAATTTACCAGGCAACATCATAAAGCCACAGATCCAAATAATTCTTTAAATCTCTGTCTGGTACATTTGTCATTGTAACCACTTAAGAACTATAATGTTTGTCTGTCTTCAGTTGCTTTTATCAAACCTATTATTATCCTAGGTCATCAGCCTAGAAATTTACTTACTATTCCCATTTAACATGATTTTCCTTTTCTAAATCTCAGTATTGGTGACACAGTCCCATGAATTCACTGTTGGGCATCTCAGTAAAATTTTAAAAAATAGTTTCCAAAAGGGAGTTGAGAAAAGAACCAAAACAAATATATAAGTAAGGACAGTGTTAATGCTGGAGAATATTTCATGGCTGAAAAGCATAAATTGCTTTAATACTCCTTGCATAGAGACAGCTAATGCCAATAAACCATGCATACATTCAGTTAATTATTTTATTTATTTAACCAATCAGAGAACTTGGGGATGAGAGAGAGGAAATTTACCAGGAAATGGAAAAGCCATGTTGATGCAAAGATGTATTTGTTATGGAAGCTCCTGTGACCAGAATAATAAATGCAAGTTTGACCCTGCAACCCATGATCTTTCTAATATGGAAAGAATCCTTTTGTAGCTTGAGGATTACAAAAAAAAAAATCTCTTCTTTTGAATTTTATGGATAACAAAAATACATTTTCATATTTTCCTTTCAAGCCTGGCTTAATTTTTTCAACTTTTCTTCCAAAACTCTGGAGTTCATTTCCTCACTAGCTGCCAATCTCTGTGGTCCTCTCCAGCACTCACATTCCTTATGTATGTACTTGCCTCTGACCCCTCTGAGCTCAGTGGAATCAGAGCAACCCACTTTATAACCTGGTTCTATCCTCATTGTGATATATTTTCCATTTACTTGAGAGAGGAATTAGCCAGGTGGGGAAAATGACTGAAAAAGGCTTTTAAACACGTACTCCCTTAAAATTGGTCTGAAAAGTTCTAATTTTGCGACTTCTGGCTTTTCATCCAAATACTCCAGCAGAGAACTGTACACAGGGGGTACTCAGTAAGAATAGCTGATGATCTGTCCTCATCCCTCAAATATGCCCTGCCATTGAGGCAGAAAGATTTGTCAATACATCAAGTGGAACTCACACAAGTAGGTAATAAGAGCTGTTTTGTGGGTTTGGTTAACATAGCAGTCAGTTTTGCTACAAAAGCATTCTTGTGACCTAAGACCTAATCTCCACACTCTGGGGACATTATTTCCCTATTAAGAAATATATTCTTAGATAAGCTTGTTTCCAGGTCACTGTTCTTCACTCTTTTAGATCAACATGTGCTTTGTCTATGGATCAAAGCTCTGGTTTCATTATTTTCTAAAACTTACATATGTATGTAATGTGAAGTTGTCTGCATTGTCTGAAGTCCACAGATAATAGGTTAAAAGCCTCTGCTGTCTGAAGAAAATTCATCATCCTTTGAAATCCCAAGGCATTTTAATAGGAGGTATCTGTACCTGTATTGTCTTCTACATACATATGACTGAGGTTGTAGCCACAAAAACAAGAGGAATAAAAATGTTTCCTTTTTTGCCTTGTTTTTTAATTGAAAAATTAGAAGCTACAGCAACTTGCATTATGATGTGATAGAACTATATATTTATCTTAAACCTTGATTTTTCCTTTCTTATAAGTTTCAAGGGGAAAACCTAACATAGAAACAAAGGGTGAGTATGTGTATGTTTTCCCACTTGGCAAATTTTTTATACAACCTAAGTCATCCATCATCATGTCATAGAGTCAATCGAATCCTCCCTTTAGAGTTTTGCCTGAAGGTTTTCTGTGTAATTCTCAAAATCATGGATTAGTTGAACCCAGAGTAGCTTATGTTGTAGATCATATGGTGACTGAAAGCTTTTTTGGGGGACACACATCTCTTCTAAGATCAATATTGTTTCTTCCTTGCCTGATTATGTGTATTTTTCTTAGTTTTCCATTACCTGTACTCTTTAGCACATAGGATACAGCTAAATGTATTACCCTTTTATTATTCTTTAGAGACTTTCTATATGGCAGTGCTTCTAAAGATAGGGTACACGTTGGAATTACTTGCAAAGCTTTAAAAATATTAAAGCTTGAATAGGTCTTACTCATAAAGATCCTGATTAATTAGTTGGAGGTGTGGCCATAATGTTGTAATTTTTAAAGTATTTAAAAACAGTTTTTAAATACTTTTCATCCAAATACTCCAGCAGAGAACTGGAGAGAAAATATACTTTTTGGTATAAAGAAATACCAAAAAGTATATTTTCTGTTAGCGCAACCGAATTCATAGACTGGGCCATTGATAAAGAATAGAAGCTCATTTAATTTATTGTTCTAGAGACTGAGAAGTATAAGAATGTGGTGCTGGCATCTGGTGAGGGCCTTCTTGGTACATCATAATATGGTGGAGGGCATAGTGGATCAAAGACTTATACACTAGAACAGAGGCCCAGCTCCCCACTAATAGAAGAAAAAAGTAGAGGCCCAAATCTTCATCATGTCAGCTTAGGAATTGACTTCTTTAACAAGACTCTTAAAAGTACACGAAATAAAATCAAGAATCAATAAATGGGTTGGACTCAAACTAAAAAGCCTTCCTTCCCCTCCTCCTCCTTCTTTGCAAACAACTCTTCAGATTTAAAACCTGAATATTAATGAGAAAAGCAAACAAAGTCATTTAAAAGTACTGCCAATGTTATATATTCAAAGCTTTCCAAAATTTGATAGCTGGATCTGAAATTGTTTTCTGTATGAATACAGCAATTTTGTTTCTGGCTGATCATGTGGATCACTGCAGAACCCACCTCCACTGTTGACTGGTTAGTTTCAGGGACATCTGTGTGAGTGGGATGTTAGTACATTCTGCAATCACTGCAGAATTATGCTCCCCAGGATTGTTAGTTTTATGCTTCTTTTGATATTATTCTAATTCATTGCTTTTCTTTTTCTCTATGTTGCCTCTTTAAAGACTAAAATAATTATTAATTACAGTAAGGTTGCCACAGGAAAACTGTGGTCCTTTATGTAGCTGAGCAGCTGGTAGCATCTTAACAATGAATTTGCACTCCATTTTCTTTGCTTATATGGTGAAAATTCAGATAATTTGTTTTCCTTATGATGCTGCATTGTCCACAGGTGGCATGTTCCTGACTTAATACTTAGTGAAAATTATGCTTAAGTTCCCAAGAAGCATGTATTTAATAGAAAAGAAACACAATTCAGGTAACTGTGTAGGATGGACAAAGACCTGGCCTGCTGCTCCCATGAATAAGTCCCTCATCTGAAGCTCCTAAAGAAGTCAGATGCTCAGCTTGGAAGTTACTTTAATTTTGTAGGCCAACAAAAATAATATTTTTATAAAAAAAATATTTTTATAAATTTTATAAATTTATAAATCACATTCTATTAGAGGCCTTAAGTTTTGCAAAATAAAGTAATGATTTGTTCCCCTCCATCTCTGTATTTCTGAAAGCTGCATTGCTGGGGCATTATCTGTCTCTAGGAATTTGCAACAAATATTGAGAGTAGTTTTTATAGGTCAGGGCTTGTAGGAAAGAAACAGTCTATGAAATACAGTACATGAGTTCTTATCTATTTATCACTTTAGAGTGCTCTTGGTCTGAAGTAAAAAAAAAAAAATGAGAGTTTGCAAATCAGTGGCCAGCAGGCTGAGCTGGGCTAGCAGTGTTTTGTTCGTCCAACATAGGGTGTCATGAACTGAGTGTGTGCATTGTCTACAGATTTGTTTGTTGTAATTCCAAACCTTCAATGTGATGGTTTTAGGAGATGGAGTCTTTGGGAGGTAATTTAGATGATAAGGATGGAGCCTCATTAAAGATATTGCCTCTCATAAAAAGGAACCCCAAGTTGGCAATATGCAACCTCACCTGACTCTTACTATGCTGGCATCCTTATCTAACAGCTTCCAGAACAATAAAAAAATAAATTTCTATTGTCTTAAGCCATGGAGGATATATATGGCACTTGTTAATAGAAGAGTGAATGAAGTAAGACACAGGGTTTTTAAATATATTGATCAGTTGCCAGGATTTTAAAATCCTGATTTTAAGTTTCTTTGGAAAACTGGAAGATCTTGTAGTGCTAGGGTAGCACTCCTACCCAGTAATAATTCAGAATGGAATTATCACTGCCCTCTCTGGATGGAATATGGGTTTCACTCACTTACCTTTTGTAGATCACCTCCTTACCTTTTGTAGATCCTTGGATTTACAACCCATGGTGAATTCTGGGAAGGCAGAATAAATATATCTTGTTTTGAAATGAGAAAAATAAGGGGATTCTACAAAATAGCTCAATTTGTTGTTTTCTTCAAAGTCTCACATTCCCTTTGAATAAATGATTCTGTGCTCCACAACATATCTTGATGAAGGCACTTTTCACAATAGATTACCATTGTCTCTTCCCCCAAGTCTGCCTTCTCCCATAGACTCTGTGAGCAGAAACTATACCCTGATTGATGCTGTTATGTACTGTGCCTGTCTCTGCATGTCAATCCCTGAATAACTGCTTTCTGAATGAATGAATGCCTAAATGAATGTATGAACACATGCTCCATTCAGCTATTCAGGAAGACCTGAGTTTCTTAACTAAAGGAGATAAAGTTGACTTAGGATGGATTTTTCTCAACACTTGATACTTTCTGGGTAGTTTGCATCATATTTCTGAGTTGGTGCCGTTTGAAGCCTGTATTCCATATTAGAGTAATACTATTGCTGTAGAACAGCTTTGTTTTTCTCTGAATACTGGAAATAACAATTCATTTTTGATCATCCTATTAAAATTAACACAAAACCTAACAAAAGCTCATTATTCCTGTCAAGTTTTTAATCATTACCTGACAAAAGAAGAAGCTGAAGTCATCCAAAAATATAATTTCTATCCTCCCTTTGGAAGAATAACATGTTCAAGTTTCTTCTCATTGTAATTTCAATTCTGTTTTTAGTCAGTACTTTATAAAAGAATAGTAAAATCTTCTCTCTGATCTCACCTTTGTGAAGAATGCAAATACAAAATGTTCAATGTTCTGGAACAGTTCTGATATATTTCTGTAAAAGCTAGAAGATGCCATATTCATTTAATCAAAGGGTAAATATCTTAGTGACTGCATTGAAAAGAAAGCTATTGAACAAATGGTACCTGAAGGAGGCTATTCTAATTGGAATTGTTGCATAAGAAAAGCAAAAGCAATTCCCTGTATGGAAAAGGCAAAGCTGATTTAATTGTCTTATTAAGGACAGGTCTATTGTGAATGAGCTTTTAATCATTTTATCACAAACTTTTAGAGTTGCTTTTAGATTTGTTTCTCACATAGAGACTGTGATGTTTCCATCATTCTCAGTTCATGCAGTCATCAATCACTTTGACACTGATATATTTTATCAGAGGTTAAATTTAAACTGTGGAAGTACATGTATTGAATTCTATCTTGTGTGTCTTATAAAATTGGAAATAGTTTAATTTCTGTTTGGGGATTTTATCAATTAAGGCATTTTTTTTAAATAGGAAGAAGGTTAATACAAGGTCTGATTCTGAGAAACTCCAAGAAGACTGAATTATCTGGGAGTATTGCCCACTGTAAGGATATCAGAGTCCTAATTAAGCAAGATTGTGTCTGGAGAAGTAGCAATGCATGTCCCAAACTAATTTTTTAAAATTCTGAATCTCTAAAAGCACATTTTTACATAATGTATTCAATAGTCAAATACTGCATATTTGGTATATTAATTATATGCAACTATTTTAACTACTTATTATTTTAGAATATTATTAAAATAAAATGAATGCTTTAAAACTGAATTTATTTAGTGCTTATTGATTATGGAATACCACATTTTTCTTACAAATGTGATCCTCAACAAAGATTTGTCTCTATTTAAGACATGAAATTTCTTTCCTGTTTTAGAATAGGAGTATCTCAAATTACACTTAAAATGTTGCTTTTATGTTCTTTGTTTGACTGTGTGGTGACAAAGGAGTGCAAAGGAAATTCATCCTACTCTCCCCTGGAAATGATCCTCCCATCAATTTCTTTGTAAGTTCCTGTGGTATTAAAGCATTGCAAATGTGTAGCAATTACTGAACCTGAGAAGTAGAGATTTTTCTCCACACAAATATAATTTTATATATCTTTAAAGACGATTTTAAAAATACCTAACAAAGTGAAAGCCTACCAAGTTAATCTTCTTAGGTAAATTCTTGTTTGATGTGTGATCTTGATAGGAAAATAGGAGCAGCAGGCACATAAGGCCTGCTGGGATGTTCTACTAAGTACTGGACTTCTCCTCAAAGAACCTTTGTCACAGGCTAGTCATTCTGCTTTCAGGACATTAGTAAACTTACTTCATATCTTTCAGGAGGCACCTGGCTGTGGTTAAGGAGCATGAAGCCCACCTCCAGGGTCAGGGTATGACTTCTGGCTCAGGGCTGTGAGACAGAGCACAGGAAAAGGCTGCAAGGGGACTTTCTCCAAAGTTCTGGGCTCTCTGTTCCTCCTGCAGGTCCAGGGAGTCTCTCATTTCTAAAGTTGAAACCTGAAAATCTTCTCATTTTCTCCAGATTTCAATTGCACCATTTGGCTGTGAGGGATGGTACAGCTCAGTGCTCGATGAAGATTTTCTAAGGGCTAGTTGTGATGAGAAGAAGGCAGTCCTTTTTGCAGGCTCAGAGGCACTGCCTCTCATTTCCAATTAGTTAACTGTATTTACCTATAAAGCAAATTCACTGAGTCTCCTTGCTCCTGGATTATGGACTTGTATTTCTTTGGCAAGAGTGTCCTCAACCTCCAGATATCCAACTTCATCTTTATACCACTTAGAGCTTTCCCCAAACCCAAACAATATCAATGTTAATAAAAATAAAGATACTAAATTTACTCCATACTGTTATGCTTGCAGTGATGAACAGATGTAGTTATAATATATGCTAGTTTTATTTAATCTAAATATATTACATTAACATTCTTCAGTCATAAGAATCACTGGGCTAATAGTATGATAAGCTACAAAAGGAAATATGTTTATCTATTTCTTGAGATTTTTTTTCCTTTATTCTTTACATTATTACTTAATTTTTATTAATTATCACCTCATTCCTGGACTATCAAACTAGTTGATTCTCTTCAATTGATTCTCTTGTTGCCAGGTTCATCCTTATCTTCAACACCAAACTATTATGACATATGTTTTGAGATTAATTTTTCTGGAAAACTAGTTATACTACCTTTAGCAGTGCCCACTGTTCATCAATGAAGTAAAAAAAAAAAAAAAAGCATATACTTACTAAAAGATAAAGTTTGGTTATACTGTTGTCCTGTTTGATAGTCTTTCTTGGCTTCACATTGCCCTGTGCATACAGTTTAAATGCCTTAAAAATGGTTCATCTGACTTATTTGGACTGGTCCATGACTATAGCTCCTTTCTCCTTACTACATCCCAATTTCTCTGCATTTTGTTACAGTATCGTAATCTTTTGCACACTCTGTTTTCTCTGTTTCCTTAGGATGAGGGTGCAGAGTGAGCTCATGATTTGGGAACTTGTATCACACTTAAAGACAAGGGATTTAATTGGAAAGAACTATGTAACCTGACTGTGTCACTCTGTCCCTACTCCAACAACACTGAAGGGCATGCACTAGGTTTCTGATCTTAGTTACATGCCTTCTATCTGTTCTACCCAGATCTACCCCTGCCTTGGTGGTGGTTTTCTTTTAGTCTTATGCCTTTGTCATGCTTGATCCTGTCGCAGAGACTTGCTGATTGCTCAGTTTTAAAAGCTACTTCTTCCTCTTTATGCCTAGTTAATACCTTGTTATATCATTCTTTTTTGGAGGAAGGAGTACTGGGGATTGAACTCAGGGGCACTCTACCACTGAGCCACATCCCCAGCCCTATTTTGTGTTTTATTTAGAGACAGGGTCTCACTGAGTTGCTTAGTGCCTTGCTTTTGGTGAGGCTGGCTTTGAACTCACATTCCTCCTGCCTCAGCCTCCCAAGCTGCTAGGATTACAGGCATGTGCCACTGCATCTGGCTTAGTTTTATCATTCTTATTTTTCACATCTCTAGTCATTTACTTATTCTTCAAGAAATGTCTGATCTGTCAGACAACATCAAATGTTCTTCTTTTTATTAAAATATTTTTTTAGTTGTCAATGGACCTTTATTTATTTATTTAATTGTATGTGGTGCTGAGAATCCAACACAGTGCCTCACACATTCTAGCAAGCAATTTACACTAAGCTACAACTCCACCCCAAATGTTCTTCTTATATGCTCCAAGAGCTCTATGTGCATTGCCTTCATAACACTTTTTCACAGTAACCGTTTTGCATTTATTTTTCTGAGTATCTAGTATTCTCCATAATACTACAAGATCCACCCCATAATACTGCAAAATCCAGTAAAGTAAGAACTATCGATATCTTTTTTTAAAGCTCTATCTGTGGCATCCAGTTAATTGCTTGGTCATAATTGGTATGCTCAATAAATGTTTTAGAGCGAATTTTGAATGATAGATCAAAGTCATGTCTTAAGTGTACTTCAAATAACTATATTTTGATATAGAGTTACAACTCCTTTTTTCTATAATATACATTAGAATAAAATATTTTATTAATGTTAATCTTTCCACAACATTATTTATTTCTTCTTTTTTTTTTGAGTAAACAATACAAGTTAACCAGATTTTCTTGTGTCCTACTATCATCCTTCCTAGGGATAAGTAGGTGTATTTATTTATTTATTTTTGAGCTCCAAGTTGCCAAAAATTCATATGATAAGACTTTCCTATCAATGTTCCTTAAAAAAATGTCATAAACATTGAAAATATGAGTATTGTTAAACAAATACCTAGAAATAAGAGGGGAACATTAACAAAAGGAGAATTTGTGTGCAAATATCTGGGTGTTCTAGCAATTCTGAAATAAATAGCTTAATGAAGAATGATGATTCAAATGATTTCTGCTTACCTGATAGTTGGTTTCAATCTTCTTTAATATTGAAGCTCTGTACTGTTAAATGCCATTTTAGATCATAGCTGTGCTTAGGTTCTTGGTATTTCCTGGGATATTTTCTTATCCTGGAATACTCTACTCTGGCATCTCCACATTTATCCTTTGCCACAGATCCTTCAGATCTAAGTGAACAAAGCATTTCCTAAGGATCACTTTTTTTCTGACATTACATTCCTCCTATGAGCCATAATCCTTGTCCAATATACATGTATATTTTTTCCCTTTTGGTCTAACAGCTCCCTGGGGTAGAATCATATCTAATTTTTTTGCTGCTGCATTTCCAAGCATGAAGTGTAGTACATTAAGAATCATTTAATTATTGTTTATTGAACGGACAAATGAACTTCCTCTACCATATGAGTCCAAGTTATATCTCACACTGACTTGAAAACAAAATTTGCACTTCATTTCTGTGACATTCCGTTTTCCTAAAGTAGTACCATATATTTGTTTTGTTTTTGTTACAAACTTCCTTCCATTGTCCATTTATCCTAGGCTATCCAACACAAACTCCATCCACTTCCATATACTTTTGTGTTTCCATAGATAGAAATGAACCGTCTTTCTTTTGTGCTCACACAGCAATTAGTTTGTCACATTTCTAAGGCAGTGATACCTTGTGCTACCGGCATTAATGAGTGGCTCAGCTCTTTCCATTTTGATTGTAAATTCTTAAGAGCACAGGCCATTTTTTGCCCTTCTATTTTCCATAATTTCCAACATAGTACCTTGCATTTAATACTCATGTCAGTCAATGTTGATAAAATAATTAAATAATGGTCATTCCAATTAACCAATGTTTTTCTTTGTTTCATTACATAGTTTGTTTACTCTAGGCCTTTTTGTGCAGGAGATTATTTTATCTTTATCATAGTCTTAATAAGTAATTTTTTAAAAAGAAATGTTTGGTCATCTGATCTTAGAAACTCCCTATAGATTTAATGGATAAAGAATCTTTAAGTAAATAAAAGTAGCTGAAACACTAGTCATAAATCTCACAAATGATAAGAATACAACCATTTTTCCTTATTTATAGGGAAAGTACTGAGTGAAAACATTGATCCTAAAGCCAGCATTATTGGAACCTACTCAAGAATTAGGAACAGCAAGTGAATTGAAAAGTCAACATATTCAATTTCGAGCTAGTATGGGGCAAGACATATTTGAGAATGACCAGTGAGTGTGATTAGGAATTTAAAGGACTGAGAAAAGCACCCATTAAAAATATTGTTAGTGAAACTCTTGGTTAAAAAATGAGGAATTCCAAAAGAAATAGGAAATGATAATTCAGAAACAAAATGCATTTATACTTGATTTTCCTCCCTCCTTTCCTGTCTCCCTCCTTTTCCTCTTCCCTTCCTTCCTTCTTTTTTTATTATGGTAACAATGGGGAGGATTTAAAGGCTGTTTGAACCCCAAAATCACAAAATGGGATTGGATTGCAAAATGTTTATTTCCTCTTCAGTTTTCTTTCTACATTTCTGTTTAAACTAAATCAAGGAGAAAGATTTAATTTAGTACTTATCACTACCTCCCAACCCTCCACCAAGAGTTAAATTCCATTTAAAAAAAGATTTTAAATCATTTTTAGTGCATTATAATTATACTCAGAAATGTGACATATTTATATTTATATATACACATAACACAATTTGGTCAATTTCATTCCCTCCCTCATCACCCAGCTTGCCTTCTTTTACATTACTGGTCTCCCTCATATTTTTATGATATCCCACCACCACTATTTTTTGTTTGTTTCTGGTTTCCACATATAAGAGAAAATATGCAACCCTTGACTTTCTGAGCCTGAATTCTTCTTAACATAATGCTCACAAATTCCATCCATTTTCCTGTAAATAACATAATTTTATTAATTATAAGGGCAAAAAACTCCAATTGTGTATATAGACCACATTTTCTTTACCCATTTATCTGTTGATGGAAACCTAGGCTATAAGTTAGCCATAATCTGTCTATTGTGAATTGTGAGGTTATAAACATGGGCATGTACATATTAGTATGCTAACTTTAATTCTTTGGAATAATTTGTAAGGAGAGGTATATCTGGGTCATAGGGTGATTTTATTCCTTGTCTTTCTAGGAGTCTTCATACTGATTTCCATAGTGGTTGTGCTCAGTAAATCTCACCAACAGCATATAAGAGTTCCTACCACCATCCCCCAAATTCTCTCCAGCATTTATTATTATTTGCATACCTGATGATTGCTATTCTATCTGCAGTGAAGTGGAGTCTCTACCTTTTTAAGGAAGGAGGAATAAGTCTAAGGGGTAATCAGTGTCTCAAGTAGACTTGTATAACATTGTTTTCATTGTACCTATTTTCATGGTTTTTCCCCCCTATAGCCAATAATATTAAATGATTATTTACTGTTCTCACTTAAAATATTTATATAGAGATGTAAACCTATTTAAAGAGAAAAATTAAGTATGGGAGGCATCTGTGAAGGTGGCTAAAGAGTAAGGCATTTGGGAAATATGCTATAATCAACATTTTAATTATTTCAAGTTCATAGTTTTTAAAGGTGAAATAATGGAACACCAAATTTATTTATAAAAGATAATGAGTTTTACACTGTGAATAAGAAATACAAAATGATTAAGAGCTTTAAAATAGTGTATGAGAATTTAAAGAACAAGAACATTTAAGAAAGGATTGAGAAATCTTTAGAAATAGAATCATTTTGGGTCATAATAGATATGGGGTGAGGTAAGAGACCCCAGAATCAATTTTCATAGACGGGGCCTTCATATTCTTAAAGTAAGAGCACTTTTGATAACTTCATATGTAATTTTTAATAAAAGCAACATTTAAAATAGAACTAACATCAAGTGTTGTGATAATACTAAGAAGAGAACTAAACATAAGTGAAAGCATGAGACAATATAAATGTAAATTAATTTCATAGAAGGAGAAAAGATACACACCATAACTATATGTACATTTTTAAAATATTTGTCTTGGTTTCAAATTTAAATGTTTGGTAGAAAAATGGACATCAAGTAGTAATGTTGAAATTTGCTATAATTTAGCTGGTATTATTCACAGGTTTTCAAAGAAGAGTAATTATCATATATCAGAATGACAACTGTTATAGCAGATGCTCAATTACTGTCACCTGTTTTATGCCTACTTCCACAAATTAGTGTCTGGAGAAGAATTACAAAGTTTTTCAGGCTTCTGCCTACTAATATTTAGGTTTGTCTGAGGTGTTTAAAAAGGAATATTCAGTGATGACTACAGCTTCTTGTTCAGAAAGTCAAACTATCATTTAAATAACTATTCCATTATTACCCAGGTGTCTTTCAAGAAGGTCTAATTTGTATTGACTACATCAAAAATGTTTACTTCAACATTAACTTCTCTATATAATTTTTTTCTAAGATGAAGATAATAAGAATTATTTACATAGCAGGAGGTATACAGAGTTTATGTAAGAGTATCAGTTAAGGTATTCGGTTTCAGCAACAGATGGGAGAGTTTATTTTTTGATTACTAGCTGATTTCTTGCTTACTGATCCTAAGCAAGTCACTCAAGGCATCCCAACATCAATTTCCCTAGCAGTAAAATGTAAATAATAATAACTAGTGTTTTAATGATTGGATATAAAGTATTTACACTGACTGCATGCTGTGAACACTTTAGCAAAATTAGCCATGATAATCAAAACAGTCAATATAAACATAAGAAAATTTTTTTCTTAAGAGCTTCTTTATGTGAATGTTAACCACTGTGTTGATTATATCCTTTACAATCTCACTTTTACACAGCTCGTGCTTCACCTTTGAAAGTGATTGGTTTCTAGGGAAAACATTGCCTTCTGTCATTGCTCTGACAAAATCATGAATGAGAAAAAAAAGTATCAAAAGCCAATAGTTTAGAGTTAAATATTTTAGGTGATAGTACAGTTAGTTGGCTTTCTGTCTGTGAATTCAACCAACTACACAGATAGAACATATTTGCAAAGAAAAAATTACATCTGTACTGAATAGGCAGAGACATTTTCCCCTTATTATTCCCTAATGATAAAGTATAACAAATATTTCCATAGCATTTATATAATATTTGTTATTAAAAATAATCTAGAGATGGTTTTAAGTATACTAGATGATTGCATATGTTATATGCAAGTAACATACTCAGTTATAAAAGGGACTTGAGCATTCTTGGAATTTGGAATCTATAGGGGATCCTGGAGCCAATCCTCCATATAATCAAGGAATAACTTTATACTAAATTGTCTGCCTTAAAAGAGTCAAATGAAAGTTTTTGCATACACTCCAGTTCTTGTTTTCCAGTAAGAGTAAGTTTTTGCTAGTCATTTTTTCCTGCTTATAACTATAAATGATACAATGACACATGGGGACTAGAATAAGATTGAATGCTTCCAATTGACAGCATTGATTAAAAAGAAAACTTTTCAAGAAGTGAAAACTATTTCAGAAATATCTTCAAAGAAATTATTTTTAAATACATAAATTATTAGTCAGAAAGTTAATCTTTCCATTTAAATTTATTTTTATTTTATGTATTTTTAGATATATGTGATAGTGGAATGTATTTTGGCATATTATACATATGTGGAGTAAAACTTATTCTAATGAGGATCATATTCTTGTGGTTGTATATGATGTGGAGTTACCCTGATTGTGTATTCACATACAAGGATAGGAATACATACAATTAATTCTACTGTTCTTCCTATTCCCCTCCCCCTCCCTTCCCTTCATTCCCCTTTGTCTAATCCAATGGACTATATTCTTCCCCTCCCTGCCTTCCCTTGTTTTGGATTAGTATCCACATATCAGAGAGAACATTTGGCCTTTGGTTTTGGGGGATTGGCTTATTTTACTTAGCATGAGAGTCTCCAGTTCGGCCCATTTACTGGTAAATACTATAATTTCATCCTTCTTTATGGCTGAGTAATATTCTGTTGTGTTTATATACCACATTTTCTTCATCAATTTTCTTCATCAATTCAAACCTAGGTTGGTTCCATAGATTGACTATTATGAATTGAGCTGCTATAAATATTAATGTGGCTGTCACTGTAGATGCCAATTTTAAGTCTTTTGGGTATGGACCCAGGAGTAGGATAACTGGATCAAATGGTGGTCCCATTCCACATTTTCTAAGGAATCTCCATACTGCTTTCCATAGTGGTGGCACCAATTTGCTGTCCCACAAGCAATGTATCAGAGTACATTTATCTCCAAATCCTCACCAACATTTATTGTTACTTGTATTCTTGATAATTGCCATTCTGACTGTAATGAGATGAAATCTTAAAGTAGTTTTGGTGTTAAGTTTTTTGAGTTCTTTATATATTCTGGATATTAATGCTGTATCTTAGGTGCATGTGGGAAACAGTTTCTCCCATTCTTTAGGCTCTCTCATCACATTATTGATTGTTTCCTTTGCTGAGAAAAAGCTTTTTAGTTTGAGTCCAACCCATTTATTGATTCTTGATTTTATTTCGTGTACTTTTAAGAGTCTTGTTAAAGAAGTCAATTCCTAAGCTGACATGATGAAGATTTGGGCCTCTACTTTTTTCTTCTATTAGTGGGGAGCTGGGCCTCTGTTCTAGTGTATAAGTCTTTGATCCACTTTGAGTTCAGTTTTGTGAAGGGTGAGAAATAGGTGTGTTTAATTTCATTTTGTTACATGTGGATTTGCAATTTTACTAGTACCATTTGTTGGATATGTTATCTTTGCTCCAGTGAATATTTTTGGTGCCTTTTGCCTATATGAGATACCTTTATTTCTGTGGATTTGTCTCTGTGTCTTCTATTCTGTACCATTGGTCAGTCTGTCTGTTTTGGTGCCAATACCATGCTGTTTTTTGTTTCTATGGCTCTGTACTAGAGTTGAGGTCCGGTATTGTGATGCCTCCTGCTTCACTCTTCCTGCTAAAGGTTTTTTTTTGGCTATTCTGGGTATCTTATTTTTCTAAATGAATTTCATGATTGCTTTTTCTACTTCTATAAAGAATGTCATTTGGATATTAATAAGAATTGCATTAAAATCTGTATAACCTTTTCAATATTAATTCTGCCTATCTAGGAGCATGGGAGGTCTTTCAATCTCTTAAGGTCTTCTTATGTTACTTTCTTTATTGCTTTGTTGTTTTCATTATAGAGGTCTTTCACCTCTTTTGTTAGATTGATTCCAAAGTATTTTTTAAGACTCTTGTGAATAGGGTAATTTTCCTTATTTCTCTTTCAGTAGATTCATCACTGATATATAGGAATACGTTTGATTTATAGGTATTGATTTTATATCCTGCTGCTGGTGGGACTGCAAGTTTGTGTAACCATTATGAACATGGTATGGAGATTTCTCAGAAAACTTGGAATGGAACCACCATTTGACCCATCTATCTCACTCCCTGGCTTATACTCAAAGGACTTGGGACTTAAGAATCAGCATATTATAGTGACACAGCCAATCAATGGTTAACCTCTCAACTCACAATAGCTAAATTATGGAACCAACCTAGGTGTTCTTCAACATATGAACTGATAAAGAAAATGTGTTATATATACAAAATGGAATATTACTCAGCCTAAGAGAAGAATAAAATTATGGCATTTGCTGGTAAATGGATGGAGCCAGAAAATATCATGCTAAGTGAAATAAGCCAATCCCACCAAACCAAAGGCTGAATATTTTCTCTGATATGCAGATGCTAATTCACAATAAGGTGGGAGGGCAGCTAGGGAAGAAGAGTTACTTTGGATTAGGTAGAGGGAGTGAAGGGAGGGGAGGGGTGTGGGTATAAAAAGGACAGTAGAATGAATCTGACATTATTACCTCATGCCAGTGTGATTCTACATCGTACACAACGAGAAGAATAAAAAATTATACTCCATTTATGTATGATGTATCAAAGTGTATTCTACTCTCATGTATAACTGTAACAAATTAAAAAAAAATTAAATCTTGAGAAACATTTCTGGAATGACAGACTTAAACTCCTTCATAAAAGAAATAAGATTGTAGTAAAAATCTCATTTGTCAAAATCTGTCTTTTCAGGACTGTGGAAATAAATCAAAGGTTTTCAACAATTTGAGGACATTTATTTAAGAAAAATGACTGAATCTAAGAACTGTGAGCCTTGAGGAATTTAACTTGGCCCATTTGTATGTTCTATCTCTTCTGTGGCTTTAAAAACCTCAGCATTAGAGCCAAAGAGATGCGAAAATCAGCACTGAGTAGCCACTGTTAAGGACCAGAAAGGAGTTTGGTCTTTCAAAAAAAATTATCTCTGAGAATTATTTGACCTGTCCAGTAGCTTGTGGAAAGTCCACATGAAGAGGCCTAGTCTTTCTTTGAACTGATTCAGAACTCACTGAACAAATGAAGTCCTATCCCAAGGTCATTCACTGGAAAGTCAGATGCATTGTTTAACAATGCAGCAACCTTGTTGGCAATACCAGTGGAGGCAAACACAAAGCTACCCAAAGAGTTTGAAAGAAAAAATTTGGAATGAGGTGTCAATAGAGGGATCTGAAAAGCTTCTACATAATACTAGGGGACTAGTAGGTGATGTGCACAGATAGGTGTATGTTCAACAAAAAACCGAGATGGCCCAGAGTACCCTTGACTGACTTTGAGTCTGTATACAAGTAGAGACTGAAGGCTACACCAGAATGTTGAATTACTCCGTGTTAAAGGCATACCTCAAAATACACACAGAACTCCTTGAAAAAGGGTAGGGACTTACTGGTTCAAGACATTTTGGAAAACAAATACACATTTCTCCAAAGAAGACATACAAATGTCTAACAATCACATGAGAAAATGCTTAACAACAGAACCTGAAAGTCAAAACCACAAATGAGGCAACACTTCAGACACAATGGGACTGCCAAAATTTTAAAAATATAATATATATTAAAGTAATTAAGGCATAGACTTATTATGATTCCTTTTTTTAAAAAAATGTTCTTTTCAGATATACATGACAGTACATGGTATTTTGACATATTATACATACACGGAGTATAACTTATTCTAATTAGGATCCTATTCTAATGGTTATATATGATGTGGAGTTACATTGCTTGTGTATTCATATAAGAACATAGGAAAGTTATGTATGATTCATTCTACTGTCTTTTCCTGTTCCCCTTCCCTTCATTCCCCTTTGTATAATCCAATGAACTTCTCTATCCCCTCCCCCATTGTATGTTAGCATCTGCATATCAGGGACAACATTTTTATTTATAACTCAAGTTCTTTTAACCAGTTTTCATTCTCTATTAAATTTCTTCCCAAATTTATCCCCCAAGTTGTCAAACTAACTAGCAGCCCAGTAATTTGGAAGAAATGTCTACTCAAGGTTCTGGCCCCAAGCCCAGAGCCAGGTCTCAAAACGTTGGTTTAGATCATGCATCCTGTAGGGATATTAAGGATATTGACCTTATTTTCTGATCCAAAGGCTATGTATGACCCTGTCCTTTCACCAGTCTAGCTCTCAGCTTTTCAGAAAGCTCAGTGTAGGCAGGGACTAGCAGCATGTCTCAACATCCCTTAGAAGAAGGCAGATTTTTCTCCTTCAGCTGCTGACTTTAAGCAATGAGCCTGGTCCTGGCCCCTCATCTCATTTAGAATTCTTTTGTTCCAGTTATCTATCTCCCCCCACCTCCTCTTTCTTTTTACTTTCTTTCTTTCTATTATTATTATTATTATTATTATTATTATTATTATTGATTCTTGGCCACCACTTGGTGCTTCTAGGTGCCAGAGACCTGTGACTTTGAGCTTTCAACTTTGCATTGTGGTTCTGGTTCATATAGATATTTATTTTGCTTTGGAGTTGGGCTATGTTTTTAGATATTTCATGTGATTTTTTTTTGTCTGCAACTGTTAAATATTTGAAGCAAAGGGAATAATTACTAAAAGTTTATAAAAACATTTTGTATCAGGTTCTTTTCTCAATTGTAATCCCCATTTAGTTGTCTTGATTGGTGTCTCACTGTAGGCCATTTGTAGGAGTTGCACTGTGTCTGCCTGGAAGAGATGTTAGAATATTAGTTTTAATATCACTTTATTTATTAAAACACTAGAGTTATTTGGTTTGCAAGTTTGTATAAAGGATAAAAAATATTACATAAAATGGCTGAGCAATAAGGAATTTTCATTGTGTAAGTTCACAAAGTGACACAGATAATGATATCATGAAATGTAATAATATAAAATACCCAAGAATCAATAAATGGGAAGGATTCAAACTAAAAAGTTCTTTTCTCAGCAAAAAAAAAAAAATCTGTGAGGTGAATAGAGAGCCTACATCCTGGGAGCAAATTTTTATCCCTCACACATCAGATAGAGCATTAATCTCTAGGGTATATAAAGAACTCAAAAAGCTAAGCACTAAAAAACCAAATAATCCAATCAATAAATGGTCCAAGGACATGAACAGACACTTCTCAGAAGAGGATATAAAACCAATCATTATATATATGAAAAAATACTCATCATAGCAATCAGAGAAATGCAAATCAAAACTACTCTTAAGATATCAACAACAGTTGTTGGCGAGGATGTGGGAGAAAAGGTACACTCATACATTGCTGGTGGGACTGCAAATTGGTGCAGCCAATTTGGAAAGCAGTATGGAGATTCCTTGGAAGTCTGAAAATGGAACCACCATTTGACCCAGCTATTCCTCTTCTATACTCAAAGGATTTTAAAACAGCATACTACAGGGACACAGCCACATTAATGTTTATAGCAGCATAATTCACAATACTAAACTGGAGCCAACGTTGATGCCCTTCAGTGGATGAATGGATAAAAAAAATGTGGCATTTATACACAATGGAATATTACTCAGCATTAAAAAAGAACAAAATCATAGCATTTTCCGGTAAATGGATGGCGTTGGAGAAGAAAATGCTAAGTGAAGTCAGCCAATCCCCCCCAAACAAATGCTGAATATTTTCTCTGATATAAGGGCGGTGTCTCATAGTGGGATAGGGAAGGAGAGCATGGGAGGATTAGATTAATTCTAAATAGGGAAGAGGGGTGGGAGGGAAATGGAGGGGGAAGGGGATTAGCAAGGATGGTGGAATGTGATGGTCATCATTATACAAAATACATGTATGAAGACTTGAATTGGGTATCAACATACCATATATACAAACAGATATATGAAAAAATGTGGTATATATGTGTATTAAGAATTGTAATGCGAAAAAAGTACATGTGTAGTAGCATAAATTGACGTGAACATACTTTATATACAGAGATACAAAAAATTGTGCTCTATATGTGTAGTAAGGATTGTAATACATTTCACTGTCATTTTTTAAAAAAAATAATAAAATCAGTAAAAAATAGCCATTTTTTGTTTTTGTATTTTGTTTATGGTACCATAGAGTGAACCCAGGAACATTTAACCACTGAACCATTCCCAGCCCTTTTTTATATTTTATTTAGAGACAGTGTCTCACTGAATTGCTTAGGGCTTCACTAAGTTGCTACAGATGGCTTTGAATTCACAATCTTCTTGTCTCCTGAGCCACTGAGCCACTGTGTCTGGCTGTAATATGTGTGTGTATATTTTAGTTGTAGATGGACACAATACTTTTATTTTTTATTTATTTTGTGGTGCTGAATATTGAACCCTAACCTTATATGTGTGAGTTATATGTGTGATCATAACTATTGAGTTTTAATCATATGTGTGATTATAACTACTGAGTTATAATCCCTGCCCCTGTAATATGGTTTTGATATTTGCTTTCTAAATAGTTTCTATTAAAGAACTGGAAATTCTGTCAGGTGCAGTAGTGCATGTCTTTAATCCTATCGGCTCAGTAGGCTGAGGCAAGAGGATTTCAAATTCAAACTTAGTGAGACCCTTTCTCAAAATAAAATATGAAAAGGACTGGGAATGTGACTCAGTGGATAAATGACTCTGGGTTCCAAAAAAAGGAAGAAGGAGGAGGAGGAGGAGAAGAAAGGGAGGAGAAGGAGGAGGAGGAAGAACTGGAAATTCTTAGTGAAGGATACTTCATGGATTAATTTCTCCAATCTTGTTTGGAACATTTTCCTCTACCACATCTTTGCTTTGGTATACATTGAGCTCCTTTCCTAATTTACTCTGATATGCATAAAAATAATTGTTTCTTTGTTTTAAAGTCACAATCTTGTGACTTTGCTTATCCTCTGTCATATTATTGTGTCTCCCAAGGATGCAGGTGCTCTAATCTGAGAAATAGCCAATTTAAATAAAGATTAGGGGGAGGTAAACACTAGTCATTTACAAACTTTTAAGTATCTTAATAAATATTGATGTATAACTAGCTAATAACTATGATTCTGTTCAGAAGAAGATAAACGTAACTTTATTATTATTGTTGTTATGGTTATTCTTAATACTGTTTTCTTAATTTTTAAAATCCACAATGCAAAATTATTCTTCTCTGATGATGAACAAAATCTTGGTCAGATACAATTGATTATCTCCTGAATTCAGATAATTAAAAATCCAGTTAAGTCTTATTTTGTTGGTTTTGTACCAAAATCTTCAATATTTTTGAATTGGAAGATTATTTAGTTCTGCCTTGACTTGGGCTTCAAAACTTATGTGTAAGATGGGGAGAGTAGAAGATGAAATTCAGAGTAAAACTCAGGTATTTCATTGTGTATGGCACACATTCAAATGCAGGCTTCATTCCTGTGGGACACTCCTGTGGTGGCCTCAGGGATTCTCCCCCATCCTCACTATTAGTGGTGCTTCTACTTGTAGCCCCCTGCCACAGACCATACCTCCTTCAGCTGGGTGTTTCTCATTCTCCCCCTTTGTTCCCTAGTCACACACCTTGCTGCTAGAGGGTCCATGTTCTTCCATGGGGTACTTCTTTTATGACTTAACTTGGCTACTCTTCATGGTTTCCCTTTGTTGATGGAAAATAAGCAATTCTTGGATTTCCAGACCTGAAAAGCACATTTCTTTCCTGACATACCTACCATATGTTATTGTTACTGCCCATCAGCATAGCTACCTTCTTACATTTTGTCTTTTTCTGGTATGGGTCAGTGTCTTCATCTTTTTATTTGTTGA
Source organism: Ictidomys tridecemlineatus (assembly GCF_052094955.1). Classification (NCBI taxonomy): domain Eukaryota; kingdom Metazoa; phylum Chordata; class Mammalia; order Rodentia; family Sciuridae; genus Ictidomys; species Ictidomys tridecemlineatus. Next base: position 178,842 of record NW_027521581.1, read on the forward strand.
TGTAACAAAATAGCTAAGATCAAGTAATTGGTAAAGAGTAGAGCCTTATTTGGCTCATTGTTCTGGAGACTGAGAAATCTAAGAGCATGGCACTGGCATCTCCTAGGCGAGGACCTTCTGCCTGATCATAGTATGTTTGAAGCCATCTCATGGTGAGGCAGAATGAACTTGCTAGTTTGGGTCTCTGTTCTTCTTGTAAAGCTATTAATGCCACCAAGGTAGGGGATTCACCTTCGTGGCCTCATCTAATCCTAATTCTCTTCTCAGGTCTCATCACCAATTACCATTAGAATATTAATTTGAGTATTAATTTTCCAACATATGAAATTTGGGAGACACATTCAAACCACAACAGTTAGTTACTGCCCTAAATTTCAAGGACTACATAATAAACTTCTAAATGGTACTTTTGAAGCCTGATCACTCAGGAAGGGAAGAGTCTTCAACAATTTTCATACTACCCAGTCTTCCTTGGTCTTTCTCCCCATTTCTTTTCACCTGCTACCTTTTGTGGCAGGTGATGAGATAAGAATTTCAAAGCCATTTTCAAATAATTAATATAATTTAAGATGCTTTTATTAGTGCATTGTAATAGCTGGGTTCATTTTGACATAATCATTTATGCATGAGATATAATTTGCTCCATTTCATTCCCCAGTGCTTCATCTTTTCCTTCCCTTCTCCCTCATCTCCCTCTCAAGTGTTCTTCCTTCTATTTATTTATGGTTATATAAATTGGTGCTTTATAGATACATGTAATAGTGAAATTCACTATGGTATATCCATATGTGTATAGAGCCTTATTTGGTCAATTTCATTGCACAGTTCCTTCCTTTTCCCATCTCTATTTCCTGCTCCTCTATCCCCATTCTGTACTCCACTGATCTTGTTTCTATTTTTCTTTTTTTCACCTTACTTTTTCCTAGCTTCCACATGTGAGAGAAAACATTTGACTCTTGACTTTCTGAATCTGACTTATTTCACTTAGCATGATGGTCTCTTATTTCGTTTACCAGAGTATGACATAATTTCATTCTTCTTTATGACTGAGGAAAACTCCAATGTGTGTATATACCACGTTTTTTTCTGTTTATCCAGTTATCTGTTGACAGGCACCTGGGATTGTTTTATAACTTGGTTATTGTGAATTGTGTTGTTCTAAACATTGATGTGCCGGTATCACTATAGTATGGTGATTTTAGTTCTTTTGAAAAAATAACAAAGAGTGGGATAGCCGGGTCATATGGTGGTTCCATTCCATTCTCTATACTGCTTTCTAAAGTGTTTAGATTAATTTGTAGTCTCACCAACGAGGTGTAAGTATATGTTTTACCCACATCCTTGTCAGCATTTCTTATTATTTGTTTTCTTGATGATTGCTGTTCTGAATTGAATGAGAAGAAATCTCAATATAGTTTTGATTTGCATTTCCCTGATTGCTGGGATGTGTAACATTTTTTCATGTACTTGTTAGCCATTGTGTTTCTTCTTTTAAGAAATGTCTGCTTAATTCTTTTGCCCACTTACTTATTTGATAATTTGATTTTGCGTTAAGTTTTTTGAGTTCTTTATATATTCTGGACTTCAATCCCTGTTGAAGGGATAGCAGACAATGGTCTAATTCTTAGGTCTTTGATCTACTTTGAGTTGACTTCTGTGCAGGGTGAAAGATAGGAATCTACTTTCTTTTACACATAGTATTTAGTTTTCTCAGCACCATTTGTTAAAAAGGCTATCTTTTCTCCAACATGTTTTTTTGATACCTTTGCAAGTATCAGATGGCTGTATATATGTGGTTTTTGTCTCTGTGTTTTCTATTATGTTCCATTGATATTCATGTTGTTTTGAGGCCAACACAATGCAGTTTTCGTTACTATAGCTCTATAGTAACTTTTAATTTTTAAAAATATTTCTTCAATATATAAAACATGTTTTTAATTTTTAGGAAACATTTATTTGAAAATAACTTTTGGATTAAAATGCTTTTATAAGCCTATCAATAAAAAACAAATTTGAAGTCAATCAGTAACTATATCAAACATTCTTTAATTTCAATAATTTTATAATTAAAAGTATGCTAATTTGGATGAAAAACATGTCTACTCCGTCTAAAGAATGTTCAGTTATATAAATCAAGTTGAATAATAACTCTGATTATTTTTTTTCAAAAATAGACTAGTTTGTCCTTTTTTTTTCCTGATTGAATACTCAATTAACAACATTCCAAACCCATTTGACATGGGTCTATGTTGTACTTCATTCATCTTAATCTCCTGGTAATTTTGTGATCTTTATATTCTTTCAAATGATTGCTTTGTCTAAGAATATCATAACATTCTTCCCTGAGTAGCTTAGACCACAGCATTGCCTTAGGTTGTTTTAATGCTAGAATGTACATGGTGATTTAGGTAGCATGATGAATATAACCAACCTATTTGCTAAAATAATTTGTAATAAGTAAGCTTGTTTTTTTTTTGCCATGACTCTACAGATTGATGTCTGACATTTTTAAAAATGTCCTTTGTTGTTTTGCTTGTCCAGGTATTTCATTTTATGTATATTTAATAGATATTTCAGAGAATACTTCAGACTTATAATTAAATTTGAATATTTTATTTTTTATATATTTTTTTATTTGTAGATGGACACAATAACTCTATTTTATTTGTTTATTTTTATGTGGTACCTGGGATTGAACCCACTGCCTCTGTCATGCTGCGCAAGCACTCTACCACTGAGCCACAACCCCGGTCCCAAATCTGAATATTTTAAATTGGTAACTTGTTTTAAAATGTTTCAAACTATGGGATTTACACAAATGACAGATATGGGATAATTCTATTTTTTAATTTTACCAAAGACTTTAGTCTAAAAGGATCTCTTTAAATATTAGAGAACCCTCCTGAGACATTACAAACAATATAATTTATACAGTTGAAAGTCACCTTTGAAAACATTTATTGCATAAATATAAGATATACTTACTTGTAATTATCTGAAAGACCCTAGCCCAGTTAGCCCAGTTACCTAAGGCCAAGATATGAAATCAAGATACCAGGCATGTCATAAACAGGCTCAGGTGCCAGATGTGCTTTCTGCATAACCGGTTGAGAAAAAACAGAGCACCTGCATCCAGGAACAGATAAGCAGGAACAGAAAGAATGGAATGCAGACCTGTGGTTTTTGGAATGCAGACCTGTACCCCCTAGGTGGCCTATATGCTAGATTTAAAGAAACCAATAAGAAACCTGTTGCTTCCCGCACGCTTGAAACCTGTCCTAAACCCTATAAAAATCTCTGTATCCTGAAGCCCAGTGTGCCAGTTCACCAAAGCTCCGCTGAGGTTCTGCTGGGCACCTGCAGGCGCCTGTGTCTCAATAAACACCTCTTGCTTTTGCAGCCAGTGTTTCGTGTGATTCTCCTTGGACAGGGAAACGGGGGTCTTTCATATCAAGTATTATAGAAATAAATGGTGCTAAGAAATAAAAAAATGATTTTGACTAAATCAAAAACTGTCTAGCAAATAAATTTTGGTGCTCTGAGCACCAAATTGAAATAATTTTAATAAGTGACTTTTTTCCCCTCTGTATTAACAAGAGTTGGTCAGATATATCTCAAGAAAAAAATTAGTTTTAGATGGAATATTGAATTTCTATTTTACAATCTCATATTTTGTTCCAGTCCAGTCAATTTTAAATACAAAGTGGCTAAATGGAGCTTTTCTCTTTTCTTTCCATAACACACTTTAAAACTTGCTTTGTTTTGAGATTAAGCATTTTGTTAAATTCTGTTTTCCATGAAGGATGTACTTTGATGAAGTTTTATTATTGTTTCAAAGACAAGTTCAAAGCAGTTTAATCTCCTTATACTTTTAGTATATGTGATGATGGTAACAAGTTATTAATTGGTAGACAAGTGAATGTTTACTTCCCCTCTTTACCTCTTTCTTAATAAATCTGTACACATATCTGTACACATAGGTTGTAGAATCATTCTTATTTCTTGGGTAGTTTGGTTTTCAAGCCCAGCTGTCATAGGCTTAGCAAACAGTCTCTGTACTGATAATTTCATATACTCTAGCCTGAAACTACTCAAAATATAGTAACAATGGTAATAGGCACACTCTGTACATCTTCCTTCCTTTTATTTTTATCATTTATCTTTTTGATTAATTGCAGTTAAGAATGTTTTCATTTGAATCTTATTACTGAGAATACCAGAATCTCATACAGTATTATATATTTCAGTTTATCTTCTGGAATAGTAAGATGGTGATTTACTTTCCTCTTTTTTTTTTTTTTTAAATCATGATTGAAATAAGGTCAACACTAATGGAGATTCAATTGAATATAATTGTTTGGCACGTGTTTGTAATTTCAGAATGGAAGGAAGCAGGGCTAAGTGATATCTGCAAAACAGGAAGAGGCAAGCTAGAGAGGAGTGTGCACTGCAGGGGTGAGGGAAGAGGAGGGCGCCCCTTGCTGTGGCCAACAACTCCCAGGTCTGGCCTACTTCAAATGGCAGTGGCCCACTGCCTAGCCCTGGATTTGGCCAAGTTACCCAGTGTGAGACAGGCGGCAACTCTGCAGGTATCTTCAGATCTTGTCTTCTGCAAGTTTTACTCTGCCCTCCTCTATAATGAAACTGTCCATAAGGATATTTCATTTCCATACTCCATTTAGAAACATTCTGGGACTTTGAGGCAATAAGAGCCTTGTAAAGTAATCTGGATTCTTCATTTCTCCCTAAAACTCCAAGTTAGAATGTTTGAAAAGCAGTGCTTATTTTGATCTATATTTATTTAAAAAATATATTAAGCCCAGTCTTGTACATTGTAGCAAAATAAAGTATATGCTATGTGTCTGAAACTCTGCTATGTGTTTTACCCACTAAGTGCTCACAGGATTCATTACATAAATATTTTATTGGCATTAATTTGGATGAGGAAAATGAAATCTCAATAGGAGAAGTAAGGTTCTCAGGGCCATATGGTTAGTAATTAAAGGTGAAGGGATTCAAATTCAGATCTGTAACCCATGGGCAATTAAGGAACCTAACACTATGTTTTGAGTGTATCAGGTTAAGTAAAATAATCCACTAGTAGATTGATTCTTTGTACCTCAACCTTTTATGAAACAATGGAATTGTAAAGTGAACATATCTTGCTTCTCGCTGTGGCTCAGCATCTTTTGGATTCCATGGTGTTTAGTTCTTATGACCCTCTTCTTGTTCATAACCTCTCTAACCTTATGTACCTTTTCTTATATGATGCAAACCTGCTCTTTTACCTCCATCAATTTATGTTTTGAGATCCAGAAATCCTCTCTAGACATCACCTCTATCTCTTCCAGGTAGGATCTCAACCTTGTTTGTAATTTCTATGGTGCTCTTTTAAGTTCTAGAATCTATGACTTCTTTGAACTTGTACAAATCTAGTCTCACCCCTCTCAATTCTAGATGCCTCTAACAGGTTGTTTTCCCTGCTTTCATGATAATTGAATCAATTAAAAATTCTGAATAGAGAACTTTACTTGAACCTCCCAACTGGCTGTCCATTCATCTGTTAATCCCTTCCTGTCATATTACACAATTACTTTTTATGTTTCTCATCCATAGTATATGCTTACATACAGAACTGAGCTCAAGTGATGTGAACTTTCCTCATTCTCCTGGCTCCTTGGAGGCTACCTTATTGTCTATTTCATCTTCTTGGAAGCAGATCTTACTTGTTGAAAGAAATAACAGGAATGAAGATATCATGAAATCCTATGCTAAACTACGTGGCTATCACGATGACATTATTAGTGGTCACTACATTCAGTCAAACATAAAAGTGTTTTATGATACAAACCATTAATATTAATGTATCTTTTATCACAATAAAATAAGTTATGCAGAAAAATGTCTTGGGTGACTTTTTTACATTTAGAAATTTGAAACTTATTAAAGCCCCCTTGTGCTTTTTATCTGTTTTGGTGTAATTGACAGATCATTTTGATATTCTTCAATAATGAGACGGCAGCCCTTTACATGATATGGTAGTTCATTTTTGTGGTCACATTATGTCTGCTAAACTAAATAGACTTTTACTGAATGTATGCTGTGTTTAATTATTATTTTAGAAGAGAAATGTGTATTAGACATTCATGATGCACAAAAGAAATGCATAATGTTTATTGCAAACCTTCTGGGAACTTTCTTATAATATCCATCACTGTGCCTAATTCACAAAAAAAAGCTTTTATCATAACATTTATCTTTGTGTGAATCTGTTGAATGCATTCATAGAAACAAATGACCCAGACTTTGAAAAGCAATTTTATTAGTTTCAATTTTTAAAAAAATTTATGGATAGGAAAGAATTATTATTTTTTTAAATATTTTTTTTTTTAGTTTTAGGTGGACTCAATATTTATTTTTATTTTTATGTGGTATTGAGGATCCAACCCAGAGCCCTGCGCCTGTCAGGCGAGTGCGTTACCGCTTGAGCCACGTCCCCAGCCTCATATAGGTAAGAATTATGATGGCATATTTTCTATATTACTTACATGGCTCCACTTCTAAAGAATAATTTGAGTTACTTTTTTATCCTTAGAAAATAGGCTAATCTGCTTCTACAATTAGGATTTTTAATAAATTAGAAAATGGAAACTGAACAATTTGAACTGGGAAAGTTTAATGTAGAGAATTGTTAGTACTTTCTCTTAGATAAGAGGAAATAAGAAAAAGAGTTATAAAGAATACGCTGGGTTTGAGGGAGAGTACCTAAAGAAAAAACTAACTTGGAAAGCTTCTCAGTCAGTTTCACATTATTACAATGAAATACCTGAGGCAACTAAATTATAAAAAGAAAAGGCTTTTTTTAGATCACATTTTTGGAAATTCGAAGGCAATGGCACTTGCACTGGCAGTTTGGGTGAGGATGGCAGAGTGTGCCACATCATGGACCTAAGGGACTTCCCATTAGTCTCTATCTCAAAAAGTCCACAGTGTCTCCCAGTATTGTCACTCTGAAGATCAAGTGTTTACATATGGACCGTTGGATGACACTACTCATGTTAAATCCATACTAGATAGTGAGGGATCCACTTCAATGATGGGATGCAGACTTTGGAGAGGATGTGTGTATAGCCTACTGGATGGGGAAGAAATTCCCTGAGTTGTCAGGTTTTCTGGACCAGAACTAATCCAAAATTGGCCAGCATTTTGAAGTTTATTCAAGGTACTGAGGCTCAGAGAATTTGTAGACTCCACTGAGTGATTGAGGTTTTGATAGGGGAGGATAATGTCATAGTCTAAATCAGGTTACATATCTTCCTTTATTGTCAGAGAAATCCAAGTTATTAATGTGCAGTTTTTTAATTTCCTTTCTTTTCTCAAACTCCTGCTCCTCATACTTCTTCTTTTGCCTAATTTTCAACTCCACACATTAAAAATAATTGAGTAGAGATTTCTAAAAATATAAGAACGACATTAAAGTATTAGTCCACACATTGAAGTTTAATTTTGCATATAACAGTGAAGGGAATTATTACCATTTAAACCAGTATATACTTCTGTTAACCATCTCTATTTTCCCTTTACATCTACTTTCTCTTTATTGTGGATTGGTAATGATGCCTTCCTCTTATTTGGGTTTATTAACTATTAAAAAATGTTATTGCTGTTTAGTCTCACTGATAATGGTCTTGCAGGCTAGGTCAAACTTTTAATTCTATAAAATGTGTATGTGTGTGTTCATTATGTGTCTATTGCTATGAGAAAATTTTATCTTAAATATTAAAAATATTCTCTAGAAATACAGAATCTATATTTTTTGACCTATTAAAAATGGAAGGTGCATTAGGATTTTGAATGTTGATTCTCACTTTGGTAGTTTTGTTTTGTCAACTGTCAAATTATAATCCACCCCAAGATTCCCATTTTATAGATGAGAAAATATGAAGTAGTTTGCACAGCTCATACACATGGTTGAAATGATGTTTTGATTATCTTCTGTTAGAGTTATTTTGCTGTTAATTCCCCAGATCAATTACTAGACCACTTCGAAATTGAATATTTGAGGTTATCTGATAATTACTTTAATAAATTTTCATTATATGTGTTATTTATTCATATTTCTTTTAGTTATGTGAGTTAGATAGCAAATATTGGGATCTAGTCCTGAAAATGAAGTATAAAATGAATACTTACATGTTTTTGCATATTTGTTAGGCATATAAGTATTCCATTCCTTTCTTTTCAGGAGGGACTGCCTTTTACAAATCTGGCTTTAAAAAGACTGATTCTATGTCTGAATAATTACATTCCTATTTTCCTATACTCAAAGGCACTGTCGTAGCCATTCAGATGAATTCTTGAGTGACAAGGGCTGAAAGCCATCTATACCCAGCTCCGCCTCTTACATTAGGTACAGTTCAATAGCCATTTATTAATTCTCATTGCTCATTTTAAAGGTGAAACTTCATATTAGCACACAAAAGCCAAATAAATTTGATTTCAAAGATGCATAATAGTGTCTTAATGAATTTCTCAGTGTTTCTTGATGTGCCAAAAAGAGAAATAAAGAAAAAAAATTCAGCAAATATAGGCTGAGCTGCCTTTGTGTCTGTGGTGGGGACGTAAATCCATGCCCTAGCATCTTTGCTTCATTGCTTTCATTTTTAAAAGTTTTATATTATGTCTTATTTTTTTCTGGTTGCCAATACAAGTTTATAATTTTTTTGTCAGATGCTTTAATTAAAAAATGTTAGCCTGAACAAGACAGCTAAGACTGTAAAAGATATTAAGCCATATAACATAGATTGTATTTTTACTGGAACATGAGCATGAATGTAAATATATTCTGGAGGCAGTTGGCCAGTGATAAGCTAAAGCTGAAGAATTTCTAGTCAAGTTCCTTTTTCCTTTTGCATACCATGGCAAACAGCCTCAGCTTCTATCTGTACTTGGTTTGCTAATTTTATCAATTCTTTCGGTTCTGTTTTCCTTCAGGTACAGATCTTATCTTGACCACCACTGTCTCCTCTGGGGCTCCTTATTAAAAAGTCAGTTTTCTCTATTGTAGCAACTTTTAAATGAAGGGTAAGTCAAATGTAATGGTTTGAGAATCACTAAAATTATAATCATAAAAGTAAAACAATGCCAAAGACAGTATCCTTCCTTAGCAACAAATCCAAAATCAGATGGTCCAACACTACATATCTGCATGTAGTCTCTTCTCTGAGAATTCAGGCAAGAGTTGGGGTTGGTTGTGACTGTTTTATTTGGTAACTTCCCTAGACAATGGTTCTGTGGTGAGTTCTCCCATGAATAATCAGTAAAATTTTGAAATGTAGGTTCTTTTGGTAAAGAACTGTTTCTGGTAACCAGAATGAGGGGATCCTGTAAGCATGGTCAGAGACCATGGAGGAGATGTGGAGCCAATAATCTTTGTGTTCAGTTGTTCATTTTGTCTAAAAGAGACAAAGTAAAGGAGGCAGAGAAAAATAAAGAAAACATAAATAAATAAGCAAATGGCTAAATATTATGAGTGCTGGGACTTGCCAGTTAGGGAAAATGTATTTAATAGCATTTAACAGTTACACTTTTTCTATTTTTTTTTAACTGAAGTCTCTTGATTGAAATGTCCACTGATTCCACTTTGACTCAGTTGAGCAACACTGAAATACAGAATTAAGCACATTAAACAAGCATTTCAGTGTGTGTGTGTGTATGTGTGTGTGTGAGAGAGAGATACAGAAAGATCAAATACAAAAGAGGAAAGCATGTATTACCTCTTCATAGATTTTATACTTTCACAATTGTAAAATGTGACATGTTTCTCCCTAATTTTGAGTATTTCCTTTTAATGTGGTGATGAGGTGATTTAGGTGTTTGGAGTATGTTGGATAACTAGTCTGACCTTTTAAGAAAATACATATAGGCATATGAGTTTTCATTAGCTGAGTAAGGATATTTTAAGAAGTCAGAAGATAATCTGTCATCATATACAGGTAAGAGTCAATCTTATTTGAAATTTTTACTGATTATTAAACTTTATTTTTAAAAACTGAGATCTGTTTGAGTCTTTAAAGTGAGAGTTTCTAGAAGTACTACTCAGATAATATCATACCATATAAAATGGTTTTATTTTCTCTTTTGCAAAATATAAAGCACTGATTGGTATACGATTCACATCAACTCTGATCTTCACCTACGATTCACATCAACTCTCATATGTTCCTTGATGGATATTTTTTAAAGATTGGGAGCTGGGATACAAAACCAGTTACTTTGCTTCTAATTTCTCTATTGCTCAAGTTTTTTTTTCCCCATTGTCAAAACTGTCCAAGAGATATGGTGCAACATATGGATAAAATGTTAAAATAAGTACATCCTTATATTTGTATTTTAAACATTGCCATTCTGCTATGGAAAATTAAAGTAAAACAAACTAGAAAAAAATAGAATAATTAAAAAGCAACAACAAAAGCCTCATTGGCTGACATATTTAGACAAGATTTTAGGAGGCTTGAGAAGAGATTGAGAGGTTAGCAGTTTATATAAATCTAAGATTTCTATAATAATAGATATAACTGTAAAATTTATGCAGCCTGAAAAAAATGACCATTTATATCTCAAACATCTGTGGGTGTCTCCATGGACCTTGTCCGTTTGAGTATACACTCATCTGCAGTATTTGGATGCAGGATTGCCAGTTTAGACTGAACTTGACTGTAGTAGCTGAGCTCTCTATCTTGGTACCAGCAAACCAGCTATCTTCTTGGTGGTGTTAGATGTACAAGCCCCTTTTACTTTTTTATGAAACTCCATTAGCCAAAGCAATTGATATGGCCATGCCTACCATTAAGAGTTAGAGCAAAAGGTTTTGTTCTAGTTGTTTTTGTTGTTTCTCTGTTTCTGAATCTTCAGAGTTTCATGGAAGGAAAAGGCACAATTTAAAAGAGAAAAGAATTGGAGCTAGAGAGTCAGTGACCTAAGAGGTCTCTTGCAATACTTCCAACAAGGGATTTGGGGTCAGACCAGGTATGTTGTGATAGGAATAAATGGAAGGATTCTGGATATATTTTGAAGGTGGAGCCATGGGGAGAAATTAAAGATGACTTCCAGGTCCCTGAAATGAGAAACTGGAAAAATAACTGAGATGTAAAAAGTTGTAGATGAAGCAATTTGGAGAGAAAAATAAAAAATACAGTCACATCAATGTTTATAGCAGCACAATTCACAATAGCTAAACTGTGGAGTCAAGCTAGGTGTCCTTCAGTGGATGAATGGATAAAAAAGTGACATTTATACACAATAGAATATTACTCAGCAATAAAAAAATAAGATCATGACATTTGCAGGGAAATGGATGGCATTAGAGAAGATTTTGCTAAGTGAAGTTAGCCAATCCCAAAAAACAAATGCCGAATGTCTTCTCTGATATAAGGGGGGAGACTCAAAATGGGGTTGAGAGGGAGAGCAAGGGAGGATGATTACCTCTAGATAGGGAATAGGGGTGGGAGAGAAAGGGAGGGAGAAGGGCAATAGCATGGATGGTGAAAGAAGACCTTCATCATTATACAAAATACATGTATGAAAATATGAATTTGGTGTCAACATACCTTATATATAATCAGAGATATGATAAAATATAGTAAAATGGTGTATTAAGAATTGAAATACAAAACCAAATAAATAACCTAAGGTTTAAATGTTAAAAAACATCCAATTGAAGATAATAGGTATGAGCAAATTTAAAAAAAAAATTTTCACAGATATGTTTTTAGTTTTTGAAAGTAACTTAATGGCAAATAATTACAAACAATTTGAAGTTATAATGTGTGTGTTGACAGGAATTAAATTTTCGAGTATAATGAATTTAATTAACTGTAAGAGAGTGTTTATTTTGAAAAGTCGCAGTGTTTGCCATGGGGAGTTAGCTCTTAAAGGGTGCACCCCAGGAAGGACTGTGTGCAGAGGGCTTGAGTTGTGCTGACTGTAAGATGGTGCATCAATGACATGAAAGGGAAGGGAATAAGAAAAATAGACTTGATAATCATTAAAATAGAATAAAAAAAATCAGCCAGGTAAAAAGTTAGTTCTTTGTGATCTGATAATATTGATTAAAAAACAAACCTAAGAAAATTGTATAAAAAAATAAAAGAGGAGGAAAGAACCAAAAAGCAGATCTTTAATTGCTGATGTAGCAGACAACACAACAGATATTGTGACCAATATTATGTCAATATATTTGAAAAGTAGGCAAAACTCAAAAATTCATAGAAAATATATATTATTAAACTTACAACCAATGGATTAAGGAAGAAGTCAAAGGGAAATTCGCACCCCTGCCCCATTACTGGAAATTGAATCCATTTGGGCTTAAAAACTAAGTTTCATCTCCAGCCTTTTATTTATTTACTTTTAATTTGAGACAGGGTCTTGCTAAGTTGCCTAGACTGACCTCAAGCTTAGGATCCTCATGCCTCCACTTCCAGAGCAGTTGGGACTGTAGGCATGTATCTCCACACTGGCTGAAGGAGGACATTTTAAAATTTCTCAATGCAAATAATAATGGGGACAAAACATGATAAAACCAGTGGAACCCTGGCACTGAAGCAGTACTAAGAAGGAAGCTCATACAACCAGTATCTACACCAAAAAGACAGAAAGATTTCAAATAAACAATCTCTCATTGTATCTACAGGAACTAGAAAAAAATCAAAACAAAACAAACCCTAAATTAGTAGGGGGAAAGAAGAGACTAAGACACCAATGTATCTTAGTAGATTCAGAAAAGGTATTTGATAACGTTTAACCGCCCTTCATGATTACAAATGCTGAACAAATTAGGTACAGAAGTAATGTACCGTAACATAAGAGCATTTTATAACACACCACCAGCAAACATTATGTCAAAAAGGGAAAATCTGAAAGTTTTCTTTCAAAGATCTGAAGCAAGACAAAGTTCACACAATAGCAATAGAGCAAGAGAAAGAATTAAAGGGCATCCAAATTGGAAAGGAAATCAAATGGCCACTATCTGCAGATGATATGATTTTATGAATAGAAAATCCCAAAGGCTTTACACACACACACACACACACACACACAGACACACACAATTAGAACTAATAAACTCAACAGAATTGCAAGATACAAAATAAACCTACAGAAATAAGTAGAGTGGCTGCATATCAGTAATGAATTATCTGAAATATAAGTCTAAAAAACAATCTCATTTAAAATAACTGCAAAAATAAATGAGGGCTGAGGTGGTGGCTCAGTGGTAGAACACTTGCCTACTGTACATGAGGCACTGGGTTCGATCCCTAGCATTACATTAAAAAAAAATAAAAAATAAAATAAAGATATTGTCTCTCTCTACAACTAAAATTTTTTTTTAAAAAAGAAATACCTAAGGAGAAATTTCACCAAAGAGGTGAAAAATCTCTACTATGAACACTACAAATCATTGATTAAAAAATTAAAGATAACACACACACACACACAAATGAGAAGACATTGTGAGTTCATGGATTGGAGGATCAATTTTTTTTCATTTTTTATTGGTGCATTATAGTTGTACACAAAGATGGGGTTTGTTATTATATATTTGTACATGCACACAACAATAGCATCTGGCCAATATCACTCCACAGCACTTCCCTCTTCCTCCCCCTGTCCCTTCCCTCCACTGATCTCCCTTTAATTTTCATGAGATCTACCACCACCTTTCTTTTCCCTTTTCCTCTCTAGTTTCTGCATATGAGAGAAAACAGGATACTTGACCTTCTGAGTTTGACTTATTTTATTTAACATAATGGTCTCTAGTTCCAAGGGAAAATCAATATTGTTAAAATGTCCATATTACCCAATGTGATCTACAAAGATGGACTTGTTAACAAAATATAAACATCCTTCACATAAGAAAAAACTGTTTTAAAATTTATACGGAAACACACACACATACACACAAATCCAAATCGCCAAAGACACTGAGCAAAAAGAGCAAAGCAGGAGCCATTATACTACCTGACTCAAAATATCTTACAGAGTGGTATCAAAACATGGTATTGGCATTAAAAAAAAAAAAAAAACATAGGCCCATGGAAAAGTCATCTACAAACAACTGATGTATACATTTCAACAAATGTATCAAGAATATAATGGAGGATGGACAGTCTTTTCAATAAATGGTGCTGGGAAAACTGGGTATCCACATGCAGAAAATGAAACCAGATCCGTATCTTTCACTGGTTTCAAAACTTAATTCAAACTGGATTAAAGACTTAAATGTAAAACCTGAAACTATAAAACTACTACTAGAAGAAAATCAAGGAAATACTTGAGGACATTGGAATGAAAAAGGTTTTTTTTTTTTTTTTTTTTTTTTTTTTTTCAAAACTCTCAAAGCACAGAAAACAAAAGCCAAATATAGAGAAACAGGATTATATCAAAGTGAAACTTCTAAACAGCCAAGCAAATAATTAACAGAGTGAAGATTAAGCATTGAGAATGTGAGAAAGCATTGGCAAACTATACTTCTGACAGGGGGTTAGTATCCAGAATTTATAAGGAACAAGAAAGACTCAATAAAATAAAAATAAAAATGGATACTAGGTTACTAGTAGACATTTTTAAAAAGAAGAAAGGTATATGAAAAAGTGCTCAGCATTATTATGGAAATACAAATCAATATTGTGAAGAAATGTCACCTTGTCCCTGTAAGAATGAATACTCCAAAAAAACAAGGATTACAGGGACTGGCAAGGAGGTGGAGAAAAATGCAGGCTGTGGTGGAAATACAAACTAGTACCATCACTATGGAAAACACCATGGAAGTTCCTCATAAGCAAATGCCCCCCAAACCAAAGGCTGAATGTTCTCTCCAATATGTGGATGCTAACCCACAACAAGGAAGGATAGGGAGGGGAAATATAGAAGTTTAGACTAGACAAAGGAGAATGAAGGGAAGAGAGGGAGGTTGGGAATAGGAAAGACAGTAGAATGAATCAGCACTCCTTATATGTATAATATGTTAAAATGCACCCTATGTTACTGTCATGTATATCTCAAAACAACATATAAAAAAATGAAAGGAAACTAGAAATGCTAAAAAATTATTGAAAAGATTTTTTAAAGAAATCCAAGAGAATATAGCTCCACCAGACTGAACAGAAACATTAAAGGAAGTTCTTCAAACTGAAAAAAAAAGAGACCTCATTGAGTAAAAAGAAAAAAATAGAAAAGTATAAAATTCACTGGTAAAAGTAATTGCACAAGTATAATCTAGATGTTCTAATACTGTAAGCATTGTGCATAAATCATTCATATCTGTAGTATGAAGACTAAAAATAAATAATAACTAAATTATGTTGACAGGCAATAAAGAATGATGTAAAGTAATACATCAAAACCTCAAATTGTGGGGAGGAATAAAGTGCAATTGGAGAGTCTTCTTATTAGTATATTTTCTCTTTTTTTCTGTTCTTTACAATCACTTTAAGTTGCTCTCCTTTAAAAATAGGTTATTATAATAAAAAAAGAGTTTTGCAAGCCTCATAGTAACCACAATGCAAAAATCTAAAATAGAAAAAAATAACCAGCAAGAAATTCAAACATACTACAAGGGCAATTCATTTAAACACAAAAGAAGAGTATAGGAGAGGGATAAAGAAGAAAAGACTACAAGATCAAAACTAGAAAACAATTTACATAATGGCTATAGTAAGACCTACCTAACAATAATTAATGTTATTATCAAATGTAAATGCATTAAATTCTCCAAATAAAATACAGAGAATGACTGAATGGATAGAAAGCAAGCAAACAAATAAGACCAAATTATATGTTTCTTACAAGAAACTCACTTCACATCTAAGGACACACATACTCTAAAAATGAAAAGAAGGAATTAAATAGTCCATGCAGCTAGATTTCAAAAGAAAGCAGAAGTAGCCATATTTATATCAGATGAAATAGACTTTAATCAAAAGTGGTTAAAAGAAATAAAGTTTTTATATAATGATAAAAGGGTCAAGACAGTAAAATGACAATTCTAAATATATATACATGTGTACATATGTAAATATAATATAGGAGCAAATATTAATAGGCCTAAAGGGAGATACACTACCCAGTACAATAGGATGATAATTGGGGAATTTAACACCCTGCTTTCAACAAAACACATATCATCCAAACAGAAAATAAATAAAAACAGCAGAGTTAAATTGCACCCTAGACCAAATGGACCTAACAAATATCTACATATTCCATCCATCAGCTCCTGAGTACATACTTTTTCTCAACACATGGAACATCTTCCTTTATGGATCACATGATAATCCACAAAATGCATCTCAGTAATAAAAAAAAAATATATTGAGTATCTTTTCTGACCACAATAAAATAAAGATAGAAATTAATAGAAAAATGTTGGAAACTATAAAACAAATATATGGGAATTAAACAACATGATCAGTGGATCAAGCATAAAATCAGGAAGAAAATTTAAAAATGTCTTGAAACAAAAGAAAATGGAAACACAACATACCAAAATGTATGGGATAAGCCAAAGCAATACTAAGGAGAGAATTTATAGCAATTAACACCCACATTGAAAAAGCTGAAAGATCTTGTGAGGTTTATTTAACCTCACAAGAAACCAGAAAAACAAAAACAAAGTAAACAGAAAATTAGTAGAAGGAAAACAAAGATCAAAGCAAAAATAAATGGAATGAAGACTAAGAAAATCATATAAAATACCAGAAAAAGAAGATCTGATTCTTCAAGAAGATGAATAAAATAGAAAAATTCTTAGTGATACTAAGAAAAGTGAAGAGAATACCCTAATAAAATCAGACATGAAAAGGAAAACAATTACAACTGACACCACAAAAATACAAAAGATCATTATAAATTATTATGAACAACATATACCAAGAAATTTGATAGAGTAGAAGAAATGGACAAATTTCTAGACACACATACACCTTGCAAAGACTCAGTCTTGGGGAAATAAAAAAACAAAAACAATAATAAATCAGTAATAAAAAACCTCCCATTCCCCCCCCCCCGCCAAAAAAAATCAAGGGCTTCACCAATTAATTCTTGCAAACATTTAAAGACGAATTAAGTTATTCCAAAAAATACAAGTGGCAGGAGTTGTTACAAACATATTTTATAAAACCAGCATTATGCTGATGCTAATACCACATGCAACAAAAGAATGAAAAAGGAAATTATAGACCAACATGCATTTGATGAGATGAGTCTAGTCTAGGTGAGCCTAGACTAAAAAATCTTCAGCAAAATATTAGCATTCTGAATGCAACAGCACATTAAAAATATTATTTCACCATGATTAGATGTAATTTATTCCAGGAATACAAGGATAGTTCAATATAGGAAATCATTCTACATGATCCACAGTATCAGCAGAATGAAGGACAAAAATAAAGATCATCAACTCATTTGATGCAGAAAAGACTTTCCATAAAATTCAGTATCATTTCATTGATAAAAACATTGAAAAAAATTACACATTCAAGAAACATATCTCAACATGATAAAACCAGTGAAAAACTAAGTCAATAGCTAATGTTATACTGAATGAGAAAAAGCTGAAATCTTTCTTGCTAAGATATAAAACAGTCAAGGATGCCACTTTCAGCATTTTAAAAAGATATTTTTAATTATAGATGGACACAATACCTTTATTTATTTATTTATTTTTATGTGGTGCTGAGGATAAAACCCAGGGCCCCACACATGCTAGGCAAGTGCTCTATCCCTGAGCCAAACCCCCAGCCCCACTTTCATCATTTTTTAATTTTTTTTTTTAGTTGTACACATAACTTTTATTTTGTTTACTTATTTTTATGTGGTGCTGATGAGGATTGAACCCAAGGGCCTCGCATGTTCTAAGTGAGCGCTCTACCGCTGAGCCACAACCCCAGCCCCACTTTCACCATTTTTATTCCACATAGTACTGGAGGTCCTAGCCAGAGCAATTAGGCACAAGAAAAAAACAAGTAAATAAAGAGCATACAAATTGGAAGGAGGTCAAATTGTTGCTGTTTGCAGATAACATGATCTTACATATAGAAACTCCATCTAAAAAAACTATTCAAACTAATAAATGAATTCATAAATGTTGCCAGATATAAAAGGAACCAAACCAGAAGAGTTGCTATATGCAGCTGGGTGCAGGGCATATACCTGTCATCCTAGTGGCTTTTGAGGCCAATGCAGGAGAAATTTATAAGTTCAAAACCAATCTGGGCAACTTAGTGAGGCCCTAAGAAACTTAGTGAGACCCTGTCTCAGAAACAAACTGCAGAAAGGTCTGGGGATGAGACTCAGTTGTTAAATTCCCCAGTTCAATCTTTGGTGAAAGGAAAGAAAGAAAGAGAGGGGGCGGGGAGGGAAGGAAGGAAACCCCCTTGCTATATGCAACAGTGAATTGAATATTTCATTGAATATTGATAGAAATCAAGAAAGCAATCTCATTTACAAGAGCTATGAAATGCAAACATACATATCTAGTAATAATTTTAACCAAAGATTTGGAAGATCTATGCAATGAAAATTATACAATTTGATGAACCAAACTGAAGAGGACACAAAAAGTGGTTAGATATTTGGTGTTTACAAATTGAAGGAATCAATTTTGTTTAAAATTCCTACACTCCCCAAAGTGATATACAGATTCAATGTGATCTTTAGCAAAATTCTAAAGGCATTCTTTATAGAATCAGAACAAACAATTCTAGAATTTATATGAAACTACATAAAAATAATGAATTGTCAAAGCCATTGATCAAATAAAATAACAAAGATCAAATAAAAAAAATAAAGAGGCATGAATACCTGACTTCAAAGCACAATGCAAAACTACAGTAATAAAAGTAGCATGGTATTGGCATAAAAGCAGACAATTGGACCATTGGAAAAGAATTGAGAGTCTACTTATTTGTGACAAAGTTGCTTAGAACACTCGTTGGGAAAAGGACAATCTTCTCAAAAGATATTGTTGGGAAAAACTGGATATCCACATACAGAAGAATGAAGCTAGACCTCAATATCTCACCACTTACAAGAATCAAAATGAATTAAAGGCTTACATGTAAGATTTGAAACTATGAAAACTACTAGAAGAAATGCTTCAGGGCATTAAAATAGGCAAGGATATTTTGGAGATGTCCTCAAAAGAACAGAAAACAATAGCAAAAGCCAATAAATGGAATTATGTTAAACTGAATATCTTCTGTACAGTAAAGGAAACTATCAACAGATAGTTTTCCCTTATCCTGCACCCACAGGATAAGGGAAAATATTTGCAAACTCTACATCTGACAGAGGGTCAATACCTAGAATTTGTAAGGACCCTAAATTAAACTCAATAGCATAAAACAAACAAAACCAAAACAAACTTCAATTTAAAAATGAGCAATAGATCTAAAAAGACATTTCTTAAAAGTAAGACATAAAAATGGCCAACGGGTACATGAAAAAACACTCAGCATCACTAATTATCAGGTAAATGCAAATCAAAACCACAGTAAGTTATCAGCTCATCCCAGTAGAATGGCTGTTATTGAAAAGAAACTGCCGATCACAAATGTTGGTGGAGATGTGGGGAAGAGGAAACTCTTTCACACTATTGGTGGGAATATAAATAAGTGCAGCCCTTATGAAAAATATTATAGAGGTTCATCAGAAGATTAAAGACAGAACTACCATATGAGTTAGCAATTCCACTACTGAGTGCATACCCAAAGGAAATGAAATCAGTATGTTGAAGAGACATCTGCAATGCCATGAATAGCTAAGAAACGGAAACAATCTAAATGTCTATAAACTGATGCTGAATAAGGAAAATATGGTGCATAGACACAATGGAATACTATTCACTCCTAAAAGGAACAAAAATTCACCCCCCCTTTTTTTTTGCGGCAACACACATGGAACTGGAGGTCATTCTATTAAGTGATATAATATAGGCACAGAAAAATAGTACTGCATGAACTTACTCATATGTATATCTATTAAAGTTGACTTCTAGAAGTTGAGAATAGATTGGTGGCTACTAGAGGCCAGGGAGACTGGTAGGAGGCATGGGAAAATGTTGATAAATGGGTACTTGGGTTGGATTTAGGAGCAAAAATGCTCTGGTGTGCTATTTTGTAACATAGTGACTATGGGCATCATAATATGCTGTATATTTCATAATATACTGTACATTTCAAAAAGCTAGCAGAATGTGGTTGTGCGTACCTGTAATCTCAGTGGTTTGGGAGGCTAAGGCAGGAGGATTGGAAGTTTGAGGTCAGCCTCAGCAACTTAGTAAGACTCTAAACAACTTAGTGAGATTTTGTTTCAGAAAATAAAATGGGCTAGGGATATAGCTCAGTGGTAAAGTGCCCCCAGGTTCAGTTTACAATACCAAAATATGTGTGTATGTGTGTGTGTGTGTAGAAGAAGAAAGAATTTTTAAAGTTTTCACCAGAACGAAATGATAAATATTGGAGAAGATATGCATGTTTAACCCAATTTAAACATTATAAAAGGTACATTATCAAACATTACATGATACTCCATTAACGTGCAATTTTATGTTTTTAGGTAGCAGTTAAATTTAATTAACACATGTTAATCAAAAAATAAAATTAGATTTAAAAAATTAAAAAATACTATAATTCTATTAAATATAAGAGAATTTGAGAGAGAGAGAGAGAGAGAGAGAGAGAGAGCGCGAGCGAGCACGCTCACACTGGCCAGATGCCTTCAATGCAACTATAAATCAGAAAGCTCTTTTGTCCATGAAAGAGTACTGCATACAACTTGATTTTTTGACCTCTGGTTTCTGGAGGCAGTGAGGTGGTGACCAGGATGATCGCAGCTCGAGGACCTTCCTATCAGGAGGTGAGGAGATGTTGGCTGCACTGCTGCCCCATGCAGTGTACACAGGAGCTGAAAGGAGATGAAAGATGACGGTGACAGAGATAGTGGGGGTGGAAAGGAGAGGCCTGACTGGTGGCATGCGTCATTGCGTTGAGGAAGCTGCAAAGAATCAGGGAGTGTTTTCCTCCCACAAGGCTTCCCCGGGAAACGTCCCTGCTGGCTGGAAGGACTCTTTGGGATACAGTCCAAGTCACGGTTGTTACTGTCACCTGCCATGTAAGCCTCTGAGCACTGTGCATGTTTGAGCCTGGTTGTCATGTTATGCCCTCATCATGGGAGAGAAACATCACACACAGGGAGATCCACCTGAAAGGTTGAGGATGGAGAAAACTCCAAATCATTCCCAGCACAGTTCTCTACCAAGGCATTCCTTCAAACGGCTAAGCCTCAGTATCACCCAATCTCTGCTTGAATAAAACGTGTTCTTTAAAAATTAAAAAAAAAAAACTGTTGTAATTGTAATGGACACAATACCTTTGTTTTATTTATTAATTTTTATGTGGTGCTGAGGATCAAACCTGGGGCCTCATATGTGTTGGGAAAGCACTTTATCACTGAACTACAATCCCAGCTCCAATTGTGTGTGTGTGTGTGTGTGTGTGTGTGTGTGTGAATGATAGAGGAAACAAATGTTTATTTTGGAATGTATAGAAAAGGAGCAAAGCTTAAAGAAAAAGAAATTACATGCAAGCATCCTACATGAAATAGATGCTACTAACATTTTTATGTAGATTCTTCTTTTGTTTATGTGTTGTGATAATACAGAGTTTTCATATTCTCCTTCCTTTATTTATTCACATGTGTTTTGTTATAAATATTTGGTAAACATAATTTTAATAGATGCATGATTAAAATAGCTTTGTTCTGTTTTCTTATCATAAATGATAGTGCAGTGAACACTGTTATGCATAAATATTTTTTTCTACATATTGCAGAGTATTTACTTAGGACAGATGCTCAGAAATACGATTAGTGTGTTAAAGTAGATGAACATTAAAATGTTAATTTTTATGGCTCTTGATTTGTATTTTTGAATTTTTTCCTAAATAGTTGCATGTCCATCAGCATTGCTGGGATACTTTGTGACACTTGTGTGGTATCCTTTAAAGAAGTTAATTGCTACTTTTTAATTCTGTAAGCTAATTTAAATACAATAAAGATAAAACAACAACAAAATATGAAATAGTAAAACCCTAAGATTTCTTGAGCACTTATTGTGGAGTAAATGCTTTCATCTCTTCTCTTTCAGGTAGGTGTCATCTTCTGCCTAGTCCACAAGTGAGCAGACAGAGGAACAGACAGGGGAAGTAACATTCCCAAGTTTAAATGATATGTATGCCAAAACACAGAAAGTGTGCTATTCACCACCAGGCCTTGATTCCACCTACCTTACCACCATGGACGTGTACCAATGCAGGGAGGTTCATCTCTGGCTGGGTTCAGGCCACTTCTGTCTCTTTCAAATCCATCTTGCATATCTGGACTGCTGCCATCACTGTTTCTGCTACAAATTGCTTGGCTCCAGCAGTCTATCCATCAAATCGGAAATACTAGAACAAGACTTATTTATAAAATGCTCTCCTGCTGTTTTTAATGTACAGGAGAGAGGACTGCTCTTTGGGAATTATTGGTCTGGTACCCTAATCCGAAAAGTTGATGAATTTGAATCACTGGCAGTCATGCCATCAGGCTTTGTAGAGAAAGGATGCTGATCAATTTGATCAAAAGCCAATCATAATACCTCTCTGTGTCTAGCAGCAAAAGGAAACATCAAATGAACAATCTAGCAAAGTATTAGAAGTGAACAGAGCATAATTAAAATCTACCAACTATTCTTAGTACCAATAATACTAAAACTAATGTTTACTGACCATATTCTGTGTCAGACACTGTGTTAATTGCTATATTTGCATTATCTCTTTTAATCTAAAGCTGTTCTGATGAAGTAGTGGGATATCTTCATTTTATAAGCAGAGTTTCTAAGATTGAAAGACATTGACTAGTTTGACGCAGATCTCAGAGTAGAATGAGGCTTTAAAACAGGAAAGCTGCCTCCTAATCTGCATGATTAACCCTGAGAAAATGTAGTGGGACGAGGAGGGGAATTCAAGGGAAAAATTTAGCCGAACCCTAAATGTTTGATGTTTAAAAAGCAAAAGTAAATAAGAAGACAGAGGATTGGTACAATTTAGTTAATAAAGTTTGTTTATATATCTATGTACAAAGCTAGAACTCATTTTTCCAAGCATCTGCAAAACATTTACGGAATGGGTTCAATACTGGGCCACAACTAAAATATTGAAAGACAGAAGTTATGTAAACCATATCTACTGATGATAATGTAATGGAAAAGTTAACAAATTTTAATATATGAACAAGTCAAAATTGCTCTCAAATCTGAATAAATCTTGAGAGGAAATCATAAGTAGAATTATAGATTATAGGTAATGCAATGAAAAATGAGTGCTATGCATTAAGAAAATACTTTAACATGTAGCCAGGAAACTACTTCCTATGCTAAGATAGGAAAAACCTATCTTATGAGTTTTCTTTTTTTGAGAAAGAATTAAAATAATCACAACACTATGCTATTTCCTGTAAGGACATAACAATAAAAAAAGCTTCCCTTTTGAATACTTTCGAAGAACATGGACCCTCTAGCAGTAAGAGTGTGTGGCCTTTGCCTATACCCTCTTAATGGAATGGTCTAGAATGGAAATATGGTGTGATATGATGGCTAAATCTTAATTATGGCACTTCAAAATTACATTTTTCCTTCCTTATTCACTTTGTTATAGAATGACTTCTATATCACTTATGTGGGTCTCACACAAAATGAGTACTTTCCACTGTGTTATATTCTGTGTTTTTGAGGTGATTGCAAATGTGGTAAATTTCAAGCTTCAAATATAGAACAAATCATCTATAATTATTAGAATACACAGACACATCTACACACACACACACGAAACGATATCATTTATCCTTCCTGCATTATTTGATTTTTTTCTATTCAATTCTTTTAAATTTTAATGTATCTAAGCATGTTGTGATTTCTCTTAGTAATCCTAACATAGGAGTGTCAAGTGTTTGATTTTTAGTCACTATGCCAAAACATGCTAATATTAATAGATTTGAATAATTAAATTAATATTTCAATGCTTTCCAATGTTTTCCTTCCTCTCTATTTTTTTTCTATCATTGGTAGTAATACTCTTCTCCTTGGCTCATCTGTGACAATCTTTTACTAGAAGTTAAAATTATTGTCTGCATTTTCAGGACATTACACTTATAGTATACTTCTTTGAGGAAAACAACATTCTCCTGGTTTTTTTCTTGTGATTTAAATGACTAAATAATTTTTTGTAAGTCTTCGTATCTTCTTCCTTATATTAGAGTCATGTGTGTGTAAATGCCTACGTATGGTTCTACTTAAGTGTGAGCACCTGAGAGAGAATTCCATGTTTGATATTTTGGTATTCTCTTGACATGTATTTCATGTATGTATTCATGGTTCACTTAATGAGGATACTTTCTGAGAAAATATCATTAGGCGATTTTGTCATTGTGCCAACATCAACACAAATTAAGATGGCTACCATGCCACGAGGTGGTATGATTTTATGAGATCACCACCATAATATATCCATTGTAAACACTGTGACACAACTTGTGGATATTATAGTACCTTGAACATGTTAGCTATTCAATAAACAAATTTAATTTAATTATTTAAGTGACAAAGCAAATGGTGTCATGTATCTTTGGCAAGCAACTTCCCTATTCTTTCTTTGCTTTACTTGACTTCTCTGCATGTGGCATGCCTAATCCAGGCACTTCTGAGGAAAGTATGTTTTTTATCTGGTCTGACCTCTCAGGACCAAAAGGAGGACTGCAAATATTTATTATTCTTTGATGAAACCTTTTTTAAGAATGAAACCTTGGAATTCATAAAGTCCTGAAAGGTATATGCAAATTATCATGTCTAAATAATTAATTTAAAATTCTCTCCCCATTCTCTGCTTCAGTACAGATTTTACAAATTTCTCATATAATTCAATATTTGTCTATGATTTTCTAGAAAGACTGAGTCAGATATGTGATTTCTTTAGCCTTATGATCTCTCTTTTGACTTTAACCGTATTTTCTTACCCATCACAGTGGTTACAAGCTTGACTAAACATGCAGCAAGCCAAACTGGTTTCAGAAAATAAAGAATGGACCAACCCCCAAATATGTTAAATCTGATTTTGCAAAACTATAGCGGCATTTACATATTTAACAGGGTTGAGCAATTTTGTTTTGTGCTTGCAATGTTGTGATGCTGTAATTTTTAATATGAAAGAATCTGACTCCCACAAGTATACAGTTATTTTTGAGCAAGCCCTCTTCAAGTTCCCTCCATTCAGAGATGGCACATGAACTTGTCCTTGCTTTCCATACTCTACTTCATTTCAATAGTTGTGGAAATTTAGTATAGCTTTGTTGATATTTAGTTTTAACCAGGCTGAGAACCTGATGTTAATTAAACCTCAGTGCTTCCCTGCTTGGAAATATTATGTCAACTTTACCTGGAAGGACACAGAATTCTGAAGTAGACATGAAACTTTCCTAACCGTTAGATCTCATCTTTTTGTAACTTCATTAATTTTTCCTGCAGAATTTTCCATTTCCCTAGGAATTATCTTCTTTTTCCTTTAAAACAACACAAGTAAAAAAAGAATTATGGATTGCTTTTTTTAATTTGTCTACATTTATATAAAATTTATCTTTATCATTCTGCCTCTATGCTTTTTCCCCCCCTTTGGAAATTCAAACATGTCCAATTCTCTGTTGACCTTTGCTATTCAGTTCTCTGTACAAAGTGTAATTTATGTTCTCCAGTGTATTCTCACCTTTGTTTATCCAATGGATAAAAAAACTTACTCTTGTTATTTCAGAACAACTTGTATGAAGAACATTTAACTATTCTCTTAGATCTACCAACCTTAGGTCTAAGTTACTTTCACTGGGGTCGTTTGGAAGAGGAAAAACTATCTAACATATATTCCATTCTATATGATAGATTCTAATATGGTTTAGCTAATATTCTCTAGTCCTCTTGTGAAATGAGCAGAATAATATTAATGTTTGACTTGGATATATGACTTGGTCAAAGAAATATGGCAGGTGTACCTACATGTTTCTATTGGTCCTTTTGTGCTCCAGCCCACCATGGTGAAACAGTGTGCCCTTAGACAGTAGTCACTTTTTCATCCTGGGGATTTGAATAAGAAAACATGGAGTAGCTCTGATCTGACATTACCTGGAGAAAGTCAACATAACTGACCTGCAGACCACTGTGTGAGAAACCAAAGCTTGTGGTTATAAACCTCAGAGATGTGAGTAGTTGATTATGAAGCACTTTCATAAGGGATATTTGCCCAGTAAAAATTGAGAATTATTATGAATCAGTGACTTCCATTTTTCATGTGTGTAAGGAAAATAACTTTTCATTTTACCTTGCAGGTATCTAGAACAATGGGAACCACATCTGAAACTGCTATAGAAGTTAGTATAAGATACTGAATTTCAAATCTGATGTCTTTTAGAGTGATATCCTGAGGGAGGTTATCAGTTTATCATGAATGCAGAGGGAAGAAGCATCAATATTTGAGACCAAGAATTTGGAATGTGATAGATTATATTATTATTCAGCAAATATATTTAGTTTCTCCTCTCCTCCCATTGGAAGAGAAAACTACTGAGCCCTATCACCTTTATGTTGACTGTTTGACTTATTATGAATAGTGGAATATGGGAATGATAGTGAAAGTTGTAAAGAAAGGTTTTAAGAGGCATTGAAAATTTCAGCCAGCCTCCTCTACCCCAGCCCTCATCAAAACAGAATCACTTTGGATAGGAGCCACTTCTTTGATTTTGGTACTAGGGTAAGAAAGGCACATGAAGCAGACCTCACCATTCAGAGCAGTCTTAGACAACTCACAGAACTGTGAGTAAAAAGTATTTGTTGTCGTAATCAACTGAAATTTAGGTGATGTTTTTCTGTGCATCATTACTGCAACAAAACAGACTTGGATCTGTTTTTAATGAGAGAGAAGTGAATGTCCACAGATAGCACTTGGACATTTAGAGTAAATATATACACACATACTAACATTTCTGTCCAGAAAAGTATATATAGAAAATATCAAATTCAAAAAAAGGATTTTTCTGGAAATTATTAAGTAAATTAGAAACAAAGATGTGTGTTCTAAACAAATTCTGCTATCCACCGTGCAAAATGCAACATTGATTGACAATAAAAACAAAAAAGAATAGCAAGCAACATCTCTGCAGATTATTGACAGATGGGCTCCATCTACTCTAAAACTTGAGTAACACTTATGGCACCATTTCCTCTCAGATATTCAACTCATTGGTTCATTTCCAGGCATTCAGTGCTTTATGTTTTTTTTTTTTTAATTTGCATTATTGCACACATTACTCAAGAGAAAGAATATTTGAATAAACACAGTTTTAGTTGAAGTCAGGACTCTTTATGTACAGATTGTACACACTAGGCTTCTGCTTTTTAATGGCAGCTTGCTAACACTAATTTTTTCTTCTGATTTGTTCAATATCTTTATCTGTTGTTAATTTGGTGGCTCTTTGCTTTGTCCTGAGGGATACTTTTCAGAATTCTGGCTGAAGTCCACAAGTTTACTTTTTCTTCTATGGCTATACAATAGAATACATTTATTTGTCCAATTTCTTTCTACATACATATTGAGCATTCCTAACCTGAAAATCTGAAATTTAAATGATGGGAAATCTACAGTGTTCTGAAATCCTTTTTGAGCACTGATGATGCTCAAAAAGTTTCAAATTTGGGAGCATTTCAGATTTACTGGGATGTTCAACCAGTCATGTCTGTGCCAATATTTCAAACTCCACAAAACAAAACAAAACACCTCTGATATCTAAAACACATTTGGTCAAAGAATTTTAGATAAAGGATACTCAACCTGTATATATAAGCTGTTGCTGGCCCACCTGACTAGGGAATGGGTATTTGTCCAGGTAAAGGTAATTTGGCACTTCTAGCATTTTTATGGAAGCAGACTTGTAAACGTAACACTTCTGTTATATACATAGAATTATTTTGTGAACTATGACCATTAATTTTTTCCCCCTAGGGATTCTTTTTGCTAGGCTTTTCCTTAACTTTTCACTGTAATTGCCTATATCTCAGTCAACAAAATATATCTAATTATATGTTTTGTTGATACCATTCATTACAAATTATATATGTGTGTGTATGTTTATGTGTATATGTTTACTCTAAATTGTTATAAACTCCACATTATTATTTTGGTACTATAATTAAACTTAATGATCAATGCTTATAAAAGTTTAAAAGAAGGAAATCCCCAAGAATAAGGTCTAAATAGTTATTACCAATTCAATAGATATAAATATTTAAATGCAAATTTATAACTGATCCTTAAAAGAAAATATGTGGAACATACAAATTTTAATGATAGCAATTTGGGTTTAATATCATATCAAAGATGGAAAATAATAAGATGTATGTGTTGGTGCATGCCTGAAATCCCAGTTACTCAAGAGGCTGAGGCAGGAGGATGGAAAGCTCAAGGCCAACCTCAGCAACTTAGTGAGATCCTATCTCAAAATAAAAAGTTAGAAAGGCCTGGGGATATAGCTTAGTGGTGAGCACCCCTGGGTTCAATTCCTGGTACCCTCCCTAAAAAGGAGGGGTATTAGGACAGGAAGAAAAACAAACTTAGTTACTTATATAAGGAAGAAATCAAATATCATATTTTTCTTAAATTTTATAATTATGTGAACCTAGGCTCCTATATGTTTGTGGGGTACACTTAATGCCCCCACCCCATTTTACCCATAGTTTCAAGCAGCGTAACTAATGACCAAGAAATGGTCACAAGTTGGTTATTAGCTGTATGAATAGCTTTTTCTATACTGTAGAAACCCTTAGGTATGAACCTCCTCTTGGCAACTGGTAGAAAGGCAGTGTACAGGCCAGTGCAAGCCAGGGAGCTCAGGGAAGGACACAGGGAAACAGGGTGATCCAGCAATGCTGCAGGCAGGGGCTTCAAAGAGAGAAGTTCTATGGACAGAAAAAGTTGTTCAAGCAAGGTTTTAAAAAAATATATTAGCTTTTTCAATTGCACTGTAATGCTTTCTTCTGACCCTGAAATGTTAAGTATAATCCATATTCTTTTTTTTTAAAGAGAGAGGGGGACAGAGAGAGAGAATTTTTTTAATATTTATTTATTTTTTCTTAGTTCTTGGCAGACACAACATCTTCGTTTGTATGTGGTGCTGAGGATCGAACCCGAGCCGCACGCAAGCTAGGCGATCGCGCTACCGCTTGAGCCACATCCCCAGCCCGTAATCCATATTCTTTAACAACGTTCTTCTGGGTCTAAAGCTATATTTCTGAGTAGGTATCCAGGTGGACAGAACTGGGAGAACAAATGCAGGCCCCAACTGTAGGCCCTATGTTTCCTTTTTGTTAAAGAAAAAGTATTAGTAAAATTTAGAACAAAATACTAGAAAAATTAGTCAAATCATGTGTAATGAGGCAGAAAACAAGGCAAATATCAAAGAAGTATAAAAATAAGATTCATAGAAATATCTAAATGCATCAAGAAATAATAAACAGGTAAAATAATAAATAATAGCAGGTAAAAATACTAAGAAGTAATAAACAGGTAAAAAATACTAAGATCCTTAAGTGATTTAAGAAAACAAAACATAATAAATCTTAAGAAGTGACCCAGAAATGTGAACAAAGGTAACATAAGCATAAAATAATAAATAGATAGATAGATAGATAAATTGAAGTTAGCAGTAACAGAATCCAAAGCACAGAACACTAACATGGAGAGCGAGGGCCACTTTGTAAGGCAATTATGCAGTCTACTAATAATGACATACTGAAAAATGAAAGCAGATACATAGATAAAAATGTAAGAAATGAATGGGGCATGATGATAGCACCAATAATAATAAAACTAGTGTTTATAGGTCTTATGATGTGCCTGGCACTGTAGCAATTGCTGTACCTCCATTATCTCCTCATCTAAAGCTGTTCTTACAGAGTGTGGGGGGGGGTAAAATTCAGAAGAATGACTATTGAAAGCTCTCAATTCATCTTGCTCTCTTAAAAGATCTTTAAAAATGAGCCCTGGCAAAGGTCTTTTGATGAAGCTGTGTCTATACATTTAACATAGTGGAGAGACTGTCGATGGGGGTAAAACTATGTTTTCTTTTCTCTCTCTCTCTTTCTCTCTCTCTCTTTTGCTTTTCCTTTTTCTCCCAAGTGTGGGATAGAAAGAGCTTTAGGACCTTATGACTCTCTAGCTAATCATCTCAAGAGCTTTGACAAACTCACTTCACTTCTGTGAAAACTCAGAACTCCTAAAAGCCCAGGCGCCCTGCCCTCTCTCCACCCCTCCCCTCTGCTTCCTGCAGCCTCTCTCACATGCACACTTCTCAGAGGCAGGAAATACTTTCCAGGCAATCTGGGCCTGGTGGTGGAGGCCCCTTTCGCAAAACATCAGTCTGAATTTAGTAGACAGAAGTCACTAGGAATGCCTTGACAGGATCCGGCTTCAGCGGAGGCTTCCTCCAGCTGCGGAGGGTGTTTTTGTTAGAATCACACACTGCATAAAACTGCCTAGAATAGAGCCATGATCTCAACCACGAAATGTGGACTTATATTTTGGAGAAGCTAACGGGACCGACTGCTCTCCTAGCCCGAGTCTGGACGGTGTCATGCCCTGGCTTTGCGTCTCCTCCTGTCTAGGTAAGAAGCTCAGATTGTCTATGCTTAGAGGTAATCTTTGAAGAAGCAAGAGGGAGAGAAATGTTAGCATCTTGCACAGAGTTGGTGATTTCCTAGGTTTCAGAGCTAAGCCCTGGTTCCAGAAGTGGAAAATGTTTAGTAAGTAGAAGACTGTGAGTCAAGTCGTTTTTGAGCCAAATGTCATTTCTAAAATAGACTCCATACAGATTTTCCTCTTTTCCTCTCTAAAGTCACACTTTGTTTCCATTCCTTCTTATTCCTATTTATTAATAGAGCTATAAGGACTGTTTTTCTACCACATGGCAGAATATGAAACAAATCCCATCTCTTCGCACATTAAGGGTGAGGTGTAAATGAATTGTCCCTTCTTTTGTCAAAGGAAAGGGTAGATAGCACTAGAGTGACTATTTTCTTAATCATGAGCGCCCAAAGAATTTTTTTTTGTGTGTGTCACAATTAACACTGTGAAGGCTGGATTCTTCACTATTTCCCCAAGTCAGTTTCAGCCACAAGCTGCTATGGTACATCCTAAAGATTTCATGTGTTTAAAACGGTCAACTTGAAATTTCAGATACTACGTCTTTCCTAACTGTATTTAACGTGAGTTTGGGAAATGTAAACATTAGAAGTGGATTTAATTCATATTAAATTTCCTTCATTCAATCCTTAGATCATATTTTGTGTGACTGTTTTGAATAACTGAAGTAAATCTCAATGACAATGACACTCCTATTTCAAAGTAGCCAAAATCAGTAAAATCACACAAAAACTGATCATATGTCCATACATAGTATAATCTAAAGTTACATTTCCACTAGAATAAAATGTCTTCTGTTATGCCTTCTCATCTCTAATATGTCTTCACATTTAAATGTGTGTTCTATGAGTAAAGAAATTTAGTAAGGATTAAAGTAGCATGGGCTTATAATAAATAACATACTGTTATATTCCTGAATACTCAGAATAAAAATGATTATCTTGTGGAAATAATATAAAATGGTATGTAAAGGGAATACTATTCACATGAATGTCCAAATGTATAAGATGCATGAGAAAACATAGTAAAGGAGGGAAGTTTTGACAGTTGGATCAGAAATTAAGAATACACTGATGACTTTCAGTTGTTCACTAACAATTCAAGTTATGATAAAATTAAAATATGAGAAACAGCATTTATTTTTTAAATGTTAAAAAATGAAATTCTGTAGACTGGGGGTGTGGCTCAGTGGTAGAGTACTATCCTACCATGTATGAGGTCCGGGTTCCATTCCCAGCTCCATGAAAAGAAAATGAGGAAAGGAAGGAAGAAAAGAAGGAGGGAGGGAGGGAAAGAGAGATAAAGAGGGAGAGGAGGAGGGAAGGAGGAAAGGAAGGAAAGGAAAAAGGGAGGAAGGAAGGGAGGAAGGGAAGAAATTCTGACTTATTTATAGTATGACAATAAAATTCTTAAAACATAGAGAAGGAAAGAGCATAAGAGTTCACAACTTCTCAATATTCTCTTGAATTTGTCAATGAGGAAGCTGACGAATGGCATTCAGAGGTGACCTCTCCAAGGTCATACTGCTGGCTCAAAGAAGTGATGACAGTACTACCACAGTGCCTTGATTTGTCATTTAGATATCTTCATTCCACAATGTCTTTCTCTCAAATAATAAATATGCATGACGAAGTATGACTGTGTCCACTGGAAGTTTACTTTGCAGAAAGAAAACTAGTTTCTAATGAAGAAACACAAGGATTTAAAGCTATACCAATGTGACTAATGAAGAAAAAACATGATTTTTAAAAACAATCAAATTCACTAAACCATATGGTTTATTCAAATGCAAAAGTTTTCTTAAAAAGATTTATTGGCTTCAAAAAACTCTTTAGAGGAGTAAATTGTTTTATGACTATTTATGTTTCATGCTCATTCAAGAAAATTATTCATATGCTAATGATTATATTAATTTAAAACTAGCATTTTTAAATAAAACAGGTCTAGAAAAGAGTTTGTCTACTTCACATCCTTGTATCCAAATGATATCATAAAAAACAACTATCCCAACCAGTGACTTTCAGAAGGAACTTTACAATTCCTCCTTTTGGAATTGGTTTAAGAATTTCATATACTCAGCCTTTTTTTAATCTAACCTAAATTTCTGTTGCTTCAGCCTATTTTTAGTTCTCTGTGCTTTTTCTTCAATGGAAATGTAAAAAGTTCAAATGGACTATGAAAACATAAATGTACATTTCTAGACCAACTAATCCCGGTTTATTTCACCTTCATTTCTACAGATTGTTTCCAATCCTTTGGTTCATATATCTACACTAAGCCTTCTACAAAGTCCTTCAGTTACAGAATACAGACTTTTTTTTACAGTATATAAATGAATGTCTCACCAGTGCAGTGTAAAATGGGAGAGTTGGCTGGGTCATCTGTATCATATATCATATCTGACAATATACACTGCTGTGTAGGACTGAAGCACTGTACTTTCCAAACAAGAGCCTGTCTCATAAAACTAGTATATTCCATTTCTAACAGATGACCTTTCTTTGGAGAGAATGTGTGTTATGATACTGGGGTAATATTTCTTGGTTTGGTTTGGTTTGGTTCATTTTCTTGAACCAGATTGACTTTCCTAATATTAATACCACCTAAAAGATACACTATTCAACACCTCCAGAGTCACCACACTCTGTGCTTATGAAATGAGGAGTAAATGCAGTCAGCATTTACTATAATTGACAGCACAATTACTAGTAAGGGAGCTCATCATTTCTTTTTTTTACTTAAGAAGATTGTAATTTAATAAAAGTAATTTGTCTACATTTTGCCAAACTTATCCTTGCCTTACACCTTGCTACAAATTCTTAAGGAATAGTTTCATCTTATTTATAAAGGATTAGATCCCATGGCCTTAAGTCTAAATGGGCAATTAAAATTTATGTATTTTTTATTTGTTTCTTCTTGCAAAATGAATGAACTGTGACTGCATTGTCTTACAATGAGATCAACTCTTTAGAAACTATCATGGAATAACACAGGGTCAAATGGAATATGACCCAGACCTGGGGCAGGAATTTTATTTTCAAAATAGAGAAATGTCAATAATTGTACAGGAGAATAGGTCTAATAAAATTCAGCACAATTTAAGTCAAACAGGTTTATGGAGAAGCACCACTCTTGATTGGCTTTAGTGTGATATAGAATTTATTTCTGTGGTTATGTGTTAATATTTGCTAGCTTAGAATTTTGAGAAATATATGGCCTTCATTTTTAAAAACTTAAAAAAAAAAATTTTTAGTTGTAGATGGACAATACCTTTATTTATTTATCTTTATGTGTTGCTGAGGCTCAAACCCAGTACCTCACAAATGCCAGGCAAGCACTCTACTATTGAGCCACAGCCCTAGCCCTGGACTTCATTTTTAAAGAAGTTAAATAATAAAAATATGAGGTATAAACTTTGAAACTGAGTTTAAGGAGAAATTGTTCATTTTGACCAAAGGATTATAGAGTATATGTAAGTGGACTTGAGAGGATTAAACAGGAACTCAGATGCAAAAAATCTGAAAGGCAACAATTCACTTAGTGCATATGAATTTGCTCATTGAGAGATGACAGGAAGAGACTATTGTAGCTGTTTGTATGTGTGAAGATTGCTTTTGTATTGGACTGCAGTAATACAATATTTTAGTAATACAGTTCAAACAATTCAAAGAAAAATCAGTCCTACTAAAGGAAATTAGAAAGATCAAAGAGCAAGTTTAGAGATTTAATTAGGGCTTCTTCCCCCCCCCCAAGCAGTTAGCAAAATATCTAGCATGTTAGGAATTGTCAATACCACTTGTCAATAAATGCTTGTAGAATGAATGGGAGGAAAAGAGAGAGGAAG
This sequence comes from Ictidomys tridecemlineatus, assembly GCF_052094955.1. NCBI lineage: Eukaryota > Metazoa > Chordata > Mammalia > Rodentia > Sciuridae > Ictidomys > Ictidomys tridecemlineatus. Next base: position 213,516 of record NW_027521581.1, read on the forward strand.
GCAAAAGATAATCAGGATTGAAAAGTGTTAATCTGTGAGAGTTTTTCCAGATATCCTATTAATGATAGAATAATAATTGTTAAAGGGGAAGAAAAATAAGTGGTTGGCAAAAGTCATCAAAGGCTGAGGCCAGAGGTTAGCATCACTCTTGTAAGATGAAATTTCAAGTTAATTAAGAACCAGGAGCATGAGCTTCCAGAAATAGCTTTTTGAAATGAAAAGTTACATGAGAGCAGAGAGAACAGAGCACTAGTGATTTTTCCACAATTTAAATAGAGTGGTTCACCAGAAAAGTCCTGGGCAGGCTCAGAGTGCTGGCTTTGACTCTATGCCATTTGAGTCCTTGAATCATTGCATTTACTTTTTGGTCTGATCACACCTATATACTGAAATAAAGGCAAGAGTTAAATTTAGCTCATACTCAGCCATGAATTCTGCACCCAAGATCAGTCAAAAGTTGATGGAGTCCTTCTCATCATCTCCATCATCATCATTATCATCATCTCCACCATCAACACCATCACCAGCAGCAGCAGCAGCAGCAGCAGCAGCAGCAGCAGCCACCCAGAGTGGCACTGAACCTCCATGAGTACTTGCAGTGTGCCTTAAACTAAGTGCTCTGTGCGTGTTATTATCTCATTATGATTATGTTAGTTCATTGTTATTATTCCCCCTCAACAACTTTTCAATATTTCCATTATAGATGTGATTAAAACTAAGTCATATAGAATTTAGGCAAATAAGGCAGCATCAGGGGAAAAAAAGGATTCTTTAATAATATCTTGCCTTTACAAAATAAGGAGATAATAATCCCTGCCCAGCGAAAGTTATTTGATATTAAGCTGTTTACTTAGTCCTGCAAACATTTCTTCTTATTTATATTTTGTATTACTACTAAAGGAGATAGTATAAGTAACACACCAAACATAGTACCTGATCCATTACACATGCTTAATAAATGGAAATTTTTTTCTGCTTTTACTATTACCATTATCATGAAAAGTTTCTGATTCCCTTAATATTGCTTAAGAACCAGAAGCATGAGCTTCTACAAATCGTTTTAAATGAAAAGTTGCATAATTCCAGGCTGGGGATGTGGCTCAGTGGTAGAGTGCTTGCCTCGCATGTGTGAGGCACTGGGTTAGATTCTCAGCACCACATACAAATAAATGAATAAAATAAAGGTCCATCCGCAATCATAAAAAAAATTTTTAAAAAAGAAGAAAAGTTACAAGAGTTCATATATAAAGCAAGCAGTGATAAAATCAAGTATATAGGTAGAAAATAAAATGAAGTAAAATTATGGATATTAAGCATAAGTAAGATGAAAACTGTATCAGAGGCATCGATCCCTAAAAGGATACTGAACTAATGGAACTGGTTAAGAGTCCAACAATTTTTTCTTCTTGACTTCAGTAAAAACTGAGCTTATGTAACGACTAAAACCTCAGTCCCCTGTTGTCACCTTGCTATTTGAGCACCTGTGTTCATGTAGCTGTTATCTCTATTTACACTTAGTGATTACTAGGTCTATTATTGGAGTGTTCTTAGAAATGATAGCAAAGCTAAAAATAAAGTGACCACTTAAGCAAAGCCACAACTCACTATGGTGATGATAACCCACATCCCTTATTGCACAGAAATATCTTTTTATAATGAGGGGAAACCACATTTCAATCATATTACTTTGCCATCCAGAAAAGGGGTGGGGGAGGCACCAGACTTTTAGCACCAAATTTAACTCTAAGCTATTTCTTGTTGTATGAAAAATTCCAACTGAAAAAAGTTACAGAAAAGGCAATACTTTTCCTTGGTGATAAGGGATTCTATAGAGAAGAGATACTGCAAAGTGATGATTCATTAATTAGTTGCTTTGCATAACTCATCTAAGGCACAGTGTGGTACTAAATGCCACAGGTGCTCTGAACTTAAAGGGTGGAACACTATTGAAAAGCCTTTATGCTTTTGAAAGATAAAAAATGGAGACCCCCCCCCAAAAAAAACCACAGGTATCGGGAAATTGCTGCATCTGTGAGAAAATATTATCTCTCATGATTGTTTTAAATCGAGGACCTCCTGTAAACTACATATCCCCAGAAAGGTCTTAGTGATAGCAGAAAAAATACCATGAATGTTCCAAGATTTCCTCAGATTTCTCGTGGGTGGCTTAAGAAAACCTTAAGAGAATCTCCATGACTGACTGCCCTGAGCTATAAAGTGGGTGGTAAGTCAAGCCCTGCCAGGATTTGGACTCCTCCCTGAAAGAAAATTAGATACTGCACAGGAACCTGGCGGTAAAAATAGGGCACCACCAAAATAATAGCTTTCAATTTTGCAACACCCTGTTCTTTTCTGATGAGCGGACTTCTAGTAGAGGGAAAGGGTTAATTTTCAAATTTGCCTGATTCCTGGAGTGACTCTATTCTGAGAGCAAAGAATGAGAAAAAAATTTTTCCATAAAAGCTCTGAGATATAAATAAAAAAATAGATTAACATTAAAAAAATACTTTTAATTTCTGTGCCTACTTTCTTCATTTTTCTTCTGAAAACCAAGAGTGTTGGGAACTTGGATGGGCCTCTCAGAAAAAGTGATATCTTCCTTATTCTACTTGGCTCATTTTACATGGTTTATATTGTAATCTGTTAACATTTCTGTGACTTCCAGACAGCTTAAAGACAAGGAATCTATTTCATATGAAGTATTTCAATCTCCATTGAGCAGTTTACTAATAAAAAATTCAACAAGAGTTTTATGTTTTCCATTGAGAACTAATGAAGTATAATGAGTAAATTCCAGCATTAGACAAAGAATATAAAAGTATATGGAGAATGATTTAGTGAGGGATTAAGGGACAGATTGCTGCTAAAGGGAGAACATCTGCATAGACTCTTAGGAGATAAATTCTTGCATTGTATTATTAAAACTTTTCCCCATAACTTAATTCTATCTTCCTCTAATGTGGATTACAGAATGTAAATATTTCAAAGAAAGAGCACTAATTACCTCTTAATAAAAGTTGGTTGTCTTGACTAAACTCATAGAAATGCTTTTTAAAAGTGTTTAACATTTTTGGTTTTTGCTCATAAAGGAAATTATAAAAAATTCTTATCTCCACGGAGCCTTCTGGCTGCACATGAGCATCTCGATACTTTAGTTGTCAGTGAAAAGCATTTCTCTTCATTTTGCTGTTGAGTTGGGTGGCAGTGGGAAAGTGTCCCAATGTGCGCAATCTAGTTTGCTGGATAATTGATTTTTTGACAGTTTCATCGAGAAAAAAGGGACATCATTTGGGCCCGCACAACTGATGTGTGATGAGGGGTCACTTTGACATTAGTTCACCACACATTTGAAGAACTGTATTAAGCTAAACTCACGTCTGTTCTAGATTGTTGATTGTCTATCCCAGTTGTCTAATTCACTCCAATAAATGTTCATGGTCATATAGTATGTACAAAACTGACATCCTGAGAGTAGCTAAGACACATCAAAATTTAAAACTTCAAGAAGATATTCATATTCCCAGTGTCTCCATCCCACCAACATGATGCAGACCATGTAGTAACAAAGCTTTGAGGTGTTATCCTTTTGGTTCAGATGCATTCTTTTCTTGCAAAAGTACATTTTAGGAAGTGTAATCTACATTTAAGTGAAAGGCAATTATTCTCCTTGTATCTTCTCTGCTTTTTCACAGGGACTGAGTACATGTTCTGTGATCACTAGTGTGTGTGTGTGTGTTTGTGCATGCGCTTTAAGCAACAGTAGAATCAGGATATAACCTAGAAATTGAACATGAGATGGGTAAACATGAACAAAATCTCTAAGTGAAACCAGAATAAACTCTAACTTTCCAAGGAAAAAAAGTAAGAAAAGGAAGGTAACAATACTGTTATATCTTCCTTTTCCCATCTATTAAATATGGAAGACTGTGTGATGGTATCTAAAAATAGCCTAGGAATTAATCACATTTTCATTTTTTGTATTTGTATATGTATATATATAGAAAGAGACAGATATACACACAAGTATACATATAAATATATGTATATAGTCAGAAATCAATCATGTGTTCATTTATACTTCTATATTATGTGTGTTGTATATATGTTTATATATGCATATTATGTACATGCACATGTACAGGTATATACATATATACATACATATTATATGTGTACATTTAAGTAAATGTGTGTGTATATTTTTCTGTGTAAACATACACATATATAGTATATATATATGTATATATGTGAAATCCCAAAGGAAAAATCAAGGCACCCACTTTTGAGAAGATGAATTTAAAAGTTGCCATTTTCCCAAGTACTACTAGTGAGGTATCCAAGAAAAGTTTAGGAATGCTGCAATGGAGAATTCCTCTTTTCCTATTTATTTGCTGATTGAATGCTATTTACATATTATTTTATGAATGTTAAACTTCTATTCAGATAACATTTCAGAAAGTCCAGGACTAAGATAATTACCAAGAATAACTGTCTTGAATTTGAGGAATTCCCAGGAGGGCTGTGGAAGGAAAGTAATCCCTAAAAGAAGTCACCTCAGAATTTCATGCAGCACTGTATTGACATTGATGGCCCAAGATAAAGATCTAAAATGGTACTTTAAGTTGCTTAAGATGTGGGGTTGCAATTTGTGTAATCAGGAGGGAGTACTATCGGGAGTGGGGAAGGGGCAAAAGAGAAAGTTTGGACACTTCAGATATATTGTAGAGAATCTGCAGTAGTATTTCAGATTTTAAAAAATCAGAATGTAGATTATTTTTAGCTATTTATTCTGGCATTTACCTCCATATTTCTAAATAATGTGATGGTAATGTAATAGTTTTTCCACTTTAGATATTATCTCTTAACTTCCTACTATAGAAGATGAGGGTTTAGCTCTCTACACCTATTCCTCTCATCATCTTTAACCCTACCTCTCACAGACCCGAGACTCAAAAATAATTGTTTCATAATTTTCAGTTAAATTAGTATTTACTATTTTTTATTTTGACTACATAAAAAAATTCACAGCTTAGCCAGGTAGTGGCATATGATTGCATCGCTCTTCTTTTTTTTCTTTACTTTGTTCTTTTTATACACAATAGTACTATTTATTTGACATATTCATGCAAACATGAGTATGTCTTATTCTAATTAGGATTCCAGTTTTGTGCATGTATGTGATGTGAAGATTCACTGTGGAGTATTCCTATAAGTACATAGGAAAGTCATGTTAGAGTCACTCCACTGTCTTTCCTATTCCTGTTTCCCCGCTCTTCTAATAAAACTGGTCCTCCTAGAGTTAATAATTGATTCTTGTAGTTTCCTGTGTAACTATTACAAATTCTTCCATCCAAATTGTCTGGCTAGACTATAAAGTTCTTCTCAGTGTAGCTATCACATATAGATGACATATTCATCTTTCTCTTTCTTTTTTTCCTTCTTTCTTTATCTAAGTGATATCTTTTATAGAGAACTATCCAGTCGCTTTTGAGAATAAATGGGTTTTTTAAAGTGATTTTTCACATAATATTAAGGTAGGAACAAATTCCCATCGAGTTGTTAAGGCATATTTGCTTGTCATCTTATTTCCGCTGTTACTTCTAAAAAATGCAATACCATTATCATTCCCAAGTCCTAAAATATAATTTCTCATTCTCTGTCTGATAGCATTAGGGATCATTAACTTGCCTCCTACATTCTGAACTTTCACCAGGATGGTTCCATTACTACTTCATATTCCATTTGTTTTCTTCAGTCTGAAGACTTGGATCATTAATTATGGGATATTTTCTGAAATTTTTTTTTTGAAAAATTTCTCTCACTTTTCTCTGAAATGCTACTGAGAAATGTGGCTCCCCTCCAAGGTGACGAATGGACTAAGAAAGAGAAGGAGGGCAAGAAATTGATGACCGCCTACATTCAACTTTTCATAGCATTTGTACACCTATTGTGGCCATTGTTAGAACATTTTATTTTTGTTTACATGGTTTCTCATACAATATTGTAAGCTCCAATATGAAAGATAGACTAGATAGATTGTTTAGGTTTATATTTCTGATGTTTAGCAGAGCATCTTGCACATAGTAGGCACTAAGTAAACACGAGTTTAATAGAGATTAGGATATGACTATGGTCACTTCTGTATTACTACACTCTTGATTTCAGCTGCTGGGGCTTTACTTTGGGACTTGTTCTCACAGGATATAGAATCATCAAGCATAGTTATTATCAGCTGTCCTTTTAATCAGCAAGCCGAATTATAAGGTGAATATTTATTTCTGAAGCAAGTGCAAAGTAGAACATGATCATTAAATAGCAAGTGTTGGTCAATGATTCTCGATCTAGAAGGTCTTCGATTATCATTGTTAGATACATTAAAATTAAATTTTGTTTGATTTTAGAATATATACTGTATGCCATGGAATTCTTATGTTGAGGAGTGGTGTTACAAAATTAAACCAAAGAAAACTTTGTAACTGCTTTGTGTCCAAATATTTCATTCACTAACGTCACAGAAAGCAACTTTGGACATTTCACAGACATTTTTCAGAATCATTGCACAACTAGAAGTGCATACAGACACTTGTAATATTAATACAGTGGTGTTTGAGCACATGTGTTTCAGAAGTGAAAAATCCCCATGGAAATTCACTACATAAAATCAACACCCTGGAATGACCTACACTTTTCCAGATCCTCCATCCATATCCTCAGCAGCTAAGCTCATTTTGAATGAAAATGCACAAAAAGGATTAGAAAAGAAATGTAATATAAATGTGCAAAATAAGGAGTCAGTAATTTGAAATACAATTTTAAATAAGGCAGCCCGATGGGGATGCCCATAAGGAAACTCATGTGTTTTACTGACTTCTTTCTCTTACAGGACAGATTTTAGTTAATTCAGATATTTAGAAAATAACACCAGTATGCTCAGATGCAATTGCAAATAATCTCACTTTTCTATGTACTTGTACTTTTTTCAGGCTTTAAACCACAGAAGTAGATTTAAATGAACTTTAAAATCAACATTTAAATAGGAAATCTGAACAGGAGAAGTTGTAGAGATGAAACAATCACAAGATAAGGAAATATAAAGATGACAAACATAATCATATTTATGAAAAATTTTTGCCTTAAAATTAAAAAGGTATACATTCATAAGAATGACGGGAATTGTCCAAAGAATGTAAGTTGGAAATGAGATCAGGATTAAAACTGTGTTGAATCTATCTAAGTTACAATCTCTATCTCTGTAGTTAGAGTCTTTTAGAACTTGTTATTATATCTTACTTTGATGTGATAGAAATACCACTTATCAAACTTAAGTGGATTATGTTAGCAATTATTTTAAGATTTTTAAGGGCAAAATTGTTGTGATTTCTTTTCTCCATGGAAAATTATATTTCTCGTTTGTAAAAGAACCACACATGGAAGGGAATGCCTTTAGTTAAACATCTGGGAACTTCTTTTCTATAATACCTGAGATACTCAGCAAATAGTAATGTTTGTTTTTGGTGATTTCATATGCCAGGAGAGAAAGCAACTGGCAGAGGGAATTGGGGGGAGGTGGACGGTGGGTTTGGGAATAGAGAGAAGCAAAAGCTGCCCATTATGCTTTTAAACTATAAGCATGACGGAAGAAAACAAACAACTTTTATTATTATTTTTAAAGGAGAGAGACTGGAAATGTCACTATCTAATTGAAGTCCAATATTGGGCAGAACAGCAAGCACATCAATACCAAGAGGGAGGTTTCCTCACCTGGCAAGTGTGGGAGGCAGGACAGAGCACTGGAGTGGAGAGCCCCCCAGGTCCTTTCAGCTCTAAGCAGGGAAACCTTTAGTGAAATACACATCTCTCTACTTTTCTGCCTTCTGCCCCCCCATCCATTCCTGACCTTTGGGCTGGTCTTACCATAGACCACCATGGTGGCTGACAGGCTCCTCCTCTTGGCTACTATGTTGGCTGCCATGCAAGTATAATTCCCTGAGTCAGAGAGTCGTGCCTGCCTGATGATCAGGTTATGGTCAGCCCTGGTGTCAATGTTCTCATCTTGTTCTGAGTCGATTGGTTCTTCATTTTTCAGCCATTTCACCTACAGGAAGGAAAGAAGGTTTATAAAAGTTATTAGAAAAAAATAATAACTCTTTTGCAATCAGAAAGTGATTAGTTCTGGTGTGCAGGAAAGGGATGTACCTAACTCACAGTATAATTATGACTTTTTTATTTATTCCATATTTATCCTTTTTATTTAGGAAAATCTTGTTCTATTAAGGAAATGGATACTCAAGTTAATAAACTGAAAGTAGGAAAAGAACACAAATAGTCTACTGATTTTGACCCATTTTTCTAAAATCGCAATGGAAGAGAGAGAAAAAAGGTGACTGTGATTAGGTCATTTCATTTTATTTCATTACAATACTGCTGCTGCCACTGCTGCTATTTCAATAACTGGTCCAAATCGAGATCAGAGAATCAACACACATGCTGAATTTATACTTTGTTTTGAGAGGCCATTTATTGAACCAAATTTTAAGTCAATATGTTTGTATTTAAACAAGTTTTAATAAAGTTGTGAGACTGTATAAAGGCTAAAGTAATCCAGACTTGAGTAATGATAGCCACATAAATTAAATTCAAATCTTAGTGTTCTCCTGATTTGAAGATCCATTTCTCAGGTGATTAGTTATACCGTTCCTCCAGTGATTCAGCAGACATTTGAGCTCTGGGTTATGCACCTTACCATGTAAGGCCCAGTCTCTCTGCTGGAAGAGATCATCTCCTCCATTCTCTGAGCAGAGGCTAGTTCTTGATTTATTTCAATCTCTAAAGCTTGTTCCTGGAGAACCTATTGTACTCTCTCCAGCTCCATCTGGATCCTATACTTACTAAGTTTCTCTCTCCTTAGACACCTGAGGAAGAAACAGATGGGGGTCTTCTGCTCCCCAAATCCTCATTCTTGGTCAAGTAAACTTAGCACCCATTTCATGAAACACTTCAGCCTCCTGTGTGTGATCTTTGTTCCTTCCCTGTTTGTTCTTTGATTCCAAATCTAGGTAACATTTCAACTCTCCAGTGCCATCTTGGCAGCACCGGATATTTCTTCATTGGTCATGACTGCTTAGCTTTAGTTATCAGAATGTGTAAGCCACAATAATTTAAGACGTGTAAAGACTAATTTATCATAGCATGCAATGACAGTGACTACTCCAAACAGATTTCATATGAAAACATAAACACCAGGGGGCATTTTGTCACATTCTGCCCAATAGGTATGCTAATTGAAAGTTGGTTTTAGAATAGGATGCTTCATTTCATTTTGTATTTAAATGTAAAAAAAAAAATCTAATTTACCACCAGTAAACAAGTGGCATCTGTTATATAACAGTGTGTTATAATGATGGCCTGTTGGTCTTATAAAAAGGGATTTACTTATCACAAGAAAATATATCATGATTCTTCAATACTTACCCCACATACCACTTCATTCATGAGTTTAGATACTCAAACTCATCACCCTCCAAATTTACCCAGGAAAAGTCAACTCGAGAAAAAGGAAATAAAATCAAATAGTCAGGACAGGAGATCTGAGGCCTCCAGGAGAACACAAAAGAGACCTATATAAAAGCCAAGTGGTACAGGACCATGAAACAGAAAAGCATATCTCCCTAGCAGCAACCAGAATCGCTGTGGACATCAGTATGTTCCAACTTGGAGGGGCAGCTACTAATAATGGCATTGAGTCCAGAAGCACAGCTGTCTGGAGAAGACAGGGCAGTGGAACGGATTACAGTCCACAGTCGACCGACATCTGTGACACAATGTCCTCCATTCTCACGACCATTACATATTTCAGAGTCATTCGTTCAGTTATTGACAAATATGTGAATTCTTTGACTATCAGCGGTTGTACTGAGTGCTGTGTAAAGTGATGTGAACAAAACCAAAATGCCCCCTTCTCTCCTAGATCTTACATTTAATAAGTAAATCCATGTCTTCACCTGAAAATAACACCATCAGCAACCTCTAAGATGAAAAGCTTCCTGTAAGGCCAGTAGAATTAGATTCTGAAAGTTAGCTTCACACCCATGTCACTGGACAGAACAACCAGGTCTAAGCCACACAGGTCTGAGGGCTGTCGCTTCACCTGTATTCTCCTCTGCTTCACAAATCCAGGCGGGAATTGCTAATTGTTCATTCCCGAGATTTGCTATTTGTAGCATTTATAAGGCTACAAATAGCCTCTTGCCGTTCTTCTTTATTCTTCCCAAACACCTGGCCAGGAAGTAGGGGAAGTCTGACACTTCTGTCTGACACTGGTCCACAGATAAATTATTCATAGAGAGTCGACAGGCAGAGAGTCCTGTGGGAAGTGGCCTTGGAGACTGAAACGGAGACAGTCCCAGCACCTGGGAAGGAGAGAAAGCTTTCCTAACGGAATCTGGGCCCAGGGGTGACTAAAGCCACAGTCACCAGCAGAGATTTGGCTTCGGATTGAAAACTTACAGAAAAATAAACCATGCATGAAGCAAACTAGGCCAGGAAACTAGGAAAGCATGTGCCAGAAATTTGATAAATAACAGATTCACATAAGTGATATGGTAAGAATAATATGAATGTTTGAAAACCTCATTTAACTTGACAAAATCCCATCCCAGTAAACATAAGTATACAGTTCATTAAAAATAACAACAAAACTACATGACAATTAAATAACTGAATAAGTATTCTACACCACTAATAACAGAAAAGCTAAACAACATCCTAGAGGTGCTTCCTAAGAAAAAAGCAAAGGGTATATACTGCATCGCTACCACCCGTCTCCACAATTCCGTGTTTTCCTAATTTCTTTAATTTTTGCTTGGAGAGAAGACAAAGGCTATTTCAGCTACGACTGCATGACCATTATATCTTTATTAACTGATCCGTCTGTAGCTTCCATTCCTGCCTCCACCCCGATTCACCACCAAGGGATCCAGGAATGCCACTTTCTAGCTAGAAATCCTTCAATGGCCTCAAATTCTTCCAAGCCTCATTAAAGTCCTTTGTTTACAGCCCCCCTCCCTATCAAATGTCCACCTCAGATCCTTAAAGAACTCCAGGCACACTCCAGTGAAGCCCTCCCAGATTCCTTTCTCTTCAAGAAAATTCAAAGCAAGTTCCAACCTCAGGGCCTTGATACCTGCTGATCTCTTTGCCCAGAAGACCTTTCCCATGGGCATTCCCCAGGCTTCTCCCACTTCCTACTCAGGGCTCAGATCAGATATGGAGCCCTTTCTAGAAAAGGAAGCCCCTTCTACGCACCCACTTTGCTTTCACTGTTTTCCTAATACTTATCTCCACCTGATAGTCTTAAAGATAATAACACCTATTATATTACTATACCTATTACATCACGATACTTATTACTTATCATATTTTTTGTCACTATGAACCTAGGAATTTACCAAAAGAAAGTAGTAGAAATGCAGATGAGGATTTAACCAAATTCAATTATTTGGGGTAGGAAAAGAGAAAGGAAGGGAGGGAGGAAGAAAGGAAAAAAGAAAGGAAGAAAGCAAATAAAACATGTCAAAGTAGCACACCAAAGAATAAGGTTTTATTTCAGTAATTCACAATTTACCAATATGATATCATTATACAGGCATTAAAATTATGATTTCAACAAATGAAAACACAGAACATGCTGATAAAACACAAGAGTCAAAATATAAAATTGTATGTTTAGTGTGATCTCAAATTTGTGAAACAAAATACGATCACAAACACATATATGCTTAAAAGATAGGAAGAAACACATTATGTTCATAGACATCATAAGTAGAGCTAATTGTTCTTTCAAGTAGTTAATTGTGACATTTTTAAGGAAAACATTTTTATTGATTTTATTTTTTAAATACATGACAGCAGAATGTATTACAATTCTTATTACACATCTAGAACACAATTTTTAAGGAAAAGCTTTTGTAATCTGAAACAAACAAAACAAACAAAAAACAAAACACCCCACCCCAACCCCCCCAAAAATACCCTTTTATTTCTCATGTAGCACAGGAATTTTCAAATTTATATTTAACCATTGAAAGTTTCTTAAATTCAAAAGTTATCTGAAAGCCCCAAATGAAAAATGAATAAACAAGGAAAGACTTTAAGCCTGATGCAGTTATGAGGCTTTCTGAGCTGCAGATGGGAGGGACCAAAGGTGCCTAAGCTGGGCAGCTCCTAGGTACCCAGTTTGTGTAAATCCAGAGAAGAGGAGGCAAACCCTGCTCTGCATATATCTGATGCTTAGTTCACAGCCTATGCTGCTCTACAGCCTACCCCTCTCTCATCCACAATACTATGGGCACACCCTGTGGTTTGCTACTAGGTTTCCATATTATATTCCAATGATATCTATAAACAATCAGCACATTAGTAGAGTCCTAACTATGGAGCTGTTTTTCATTTGAAAACCTAATGGTTTATCCATTTAACTGATGGCAGAATCTTTATGAGGAAATCAGTTTGGTATTTTCAGAGCTTTATAAAAGTGACAAATTGTACTTAGATTTATGCTTTTGTCACTTAGAGAATCTTTAAAACATTTCTGATGAGCTAAGTGTTCCTAATGTAGAATAGTGTAATAAATAAGACATACACAGACATGCACACACACCTGTGTGTGTGTGTGTGTGTGTGTGTGTATTCATGCTCACATTCTCTACACCAGCAGTTGCAAATTCTAGTATTCCTGGTGGCCAGGAAGGTGATATAAATTAGTGAGGTGGCACAGTGTGCAAGATAGCCATGTGCACTGTCTGCATATTAAAGACAAGAGACTATTCTTCATTTCCACAGAGGAATGAGCTCATGCTCATTTTTCTTAAAAAAGTGTGGCACTTTCTGTCTCCTTTTGCATTCCCACTTTAGACAGACACATTGGTTTTTCTTAAAAAAAAAAGATAGCACACAATGAAAAATGACAATGAACTCATTTTTGCTCAAAAATCATTTTGATTTTTAATGCATCATGCTGGTCTTCAAATTTATGAAATACTTAGCCTCAGTGTCAGGAATTATGGGAGAGGGGTGACTTAGGCAAAATGTAGACCGTAAGACCTGTGAAAATGTGTTAGCACTGGTCAGAGAACAAGTGTCGCCACCATGGGAAAGGGCAGGTCCGGTGAGGCCAAAGTTTCTATTTTTCACAAGAAGCCAAAGGTGTGTGTCTTTAATGTAATATTTCTCAATTCAAGCCTGATGGCTCAGGCCTTATAAAATATAATGTGAGGACCAAATAAAGCATGTTCATGAGTCAGATGGTGATTTGCATGCTTTCTCCATAAAAACCATGGTGCAGCAGCTTTCTGTTCCCTCCTGGTCACAATCACCAAGAGAATCTCAATGCCCTTCCCTGAAGTTAATTCATTTCCTTTATTGGCATCACCCATTTCAGAATGTTCTGGTTCAGAGGTGTTATTGATTACTCTCATGTCTTTCTCATGGAAGTGACTGGCAGGCATCAAGCAACTTTTGACCTGTACACAGGATTCTGCAAGTATTATAAGGGTGTGCACAGACACTGAATCCAGAAATTATTTTATAAGAGGTTGCCAACACTGGAAATCCCTAATTAAGCTCTTAACAAAAGCAATACAAATTTTCTAATTAGCATTATGGGATCAATACATTGCCCACACTGAGGCTAACAGACCTCTGCATCACTGATCCAAATGACCTCAGGCTATTGGGTCCTCTCTCCTGACAGAGAAGAAGAATGTTTCTGAAGGTTGTTGGAGACATTCACCCCTCAGAGAAACAATTCTTCATCAAGATTCCCTATGCTGGGCTCGGATGGATAATCACAGTTAGGTATATGTGAAGAAACTAGTTACTTTGAGGTAATGAGTTTATGCATTTTCAGGATGCCTGCATCATTAGCATAGTGTTATGTACAGATGGTCTGCAATTTTTAGATTTTTCCAGTTTATAAACAAATCTGGAAACAGACTATCAAATACAATTAGATTTCAAGCCAGATAGCAGCTTCCTGATGAGTCATTCTGGTTAACTGGGCACAGAAGGTATGTAATTAATGAGCTAGAGGTTTTCCTCAGCAACAGGCAGCACCATGTCATGAGATGGGGAGGAGACTCCTTTGGAAGGAGCACAGAGATAGATGCTTTGAGAGAGATCATCTTACTTGAGACCTATGGTTAGTTAGCATGTATGGTAACTGTGCTTCACTCTGACCTTTGATCAATCACATCTACCAATGTACGTACATAAACACTACACCTAATGTTTACTGCCATGATACCATGCCAGAATTCTCATGTTCTCATACCGTGGCACATGCCTGTAATCTCAGCAACGCTAGAGGCTAAAACAGGAGGATCCCAAGTTTGTAGCCAGCCTCAGCAACTTGGCAAGACTCTGTCTTAAAATAAAAAAAAAAAAACTAAAAGGGCTAGGGATGTATTTCAGCTGTAGAGTGGCCAGTACCCCCACCCCCACAAAAAGAATTCTCATGTTCCTGTTCTAATTCTTAATATTCCATAAGAGAATGAAATAGTTATATTATTAAGCCTTTTATATGGAAAAAAATTTAAAAAAATAGCAAACATGAAACCATCTAGTTTAGAATGAAGAGAAAGCCAATTAATAGGCCAGCTCTCCTCTCATGCAGAATTGCAAGCCCTGGACCTTTGAATTCTAGATAGTATCAACCTTTGGGTCCCATAGAAAATGCCCATGTGGACCATGCATTGATGTTATATACTTAGTGCTCCTATCCCTCAATTTCAGTTCCTCTTTCTTGGAACCTGCCAGACTCAAGGTCAAATGGAATTGCTTAGATGGATTACAGATGCAATCTCAGCATTATGACTTTTGAAGCTTCAAAATTCTTATACACATTGTGATCCTTTTCTTACTGCCCTACTCATTGACAAGCTCCTTCAGAACATTAACAAAAAATCTTGCTTGCAGGCCAAGGGAGGGGGATATATTATTTGCTTTAGGTCAGAGAGTTAAGCATACAAAAATATGATCTGAAAGAGTGACACTTGTAGTATAATCATTTTAAATACAGATATGACCTAGCGGAGTGATGTTTATTGTCTAGTTATTCTTAAATTCATTCTGGAAACTGATAGTATATCATAATAGCCACATGTGGATTAAAATTTCTTATGGAATTTCATTCATTCACTCAAAATATAAGAGGAAAAAAAAATTTTTCCCCACACTACTGTCAAGGATGACTTGGGAAAGCAGCCTTGTTTCCTGGGACAGGGTAGAGATACAAGGCCATGTAGGTATGGTCAGGAGACCTCAGCAGTCCACAATGTGGTCACTTCTCACATTACCTCTCAAACCTCTTGTGAGGTTACAATGTTGCCAAGATCAAGTATGATGGGATTTATTTAGAGGAACAGAGGGCAGGTTAACATAGCATTCTGGCTCTTGGGCATCTACACTGAGATGCACTCAGGGATAGAGGGGTAGAGGCAGAGTGGGCCAAGCTGAGTTAAGACAGGATACCACAGGGACTGAGAGGGATCCTCTGACCTTCCACACCCTAGGAAAATGTATCATTTACCTTAAGTCACACTGTGAGTTTTGATCAAATGGATCGATTCCCAGTCTGATACCAGTAAGATCTGGCATTTCTTGAGTGTTTACCACATGCCATGTATTCTTTAAAGCACCGCATGAGCTAACTGATTTGAGTGTTAAAATATCTCTATGAGTATCCACCATTATTAACACTCCCAATTTACAGATAAATAGTCAGAGATTTAATATATTTATATATATATACACACACACACACACACACACATACATATACACACACACACACACACACTTTGGTCAAAGTACTTAAACATATATATTATATATATAATACGTATCATATATATGACATATATATATATATAATACGTATAGTATATGTATAATATATATTAGAATGCATATATATGTGTGTGTATATGTATGTGTATTTTTTTTAAATAGTAGAGACAGAATTTGGATCCAAAGCTAAGTTTTGTTCTTCCTTTTAACCATTATCTTTAGTCATAGTATTGATTGCCAGGTTTGGGTGCTGACCACACACTCTTTGCAGAATTACACTGAAATATAGAGGTTTATTATCATTGAAGATAATTCTAAAAATATAGTTTTGCTTTTTGTGATGATTCCTAAGGAACAATGGGAAAAAATCCTCCCTAACAAAAGCAACATTGTCGAATATGTGTATTGTCTCACATGACACATTAGAGGACAGCTCTCAATTGAACACAAACCTTGTAGTTGGGGTATACTAACGTGACAGGAAGTTCAGAAAGTGACTGAATTATTCTGACATTAAAAGACTACTCAAATGTAACATGTGTCTATGTAGTGCTCATAAAACATCACGCCAGCCTTCTCAAAGTTATGCAGTATTTTATTTTGCCTTTCTGGCAATGAGGAAAAATGAGGGAAGCAAATAGTCCATGAGATTTTGCTGTGAAGATACAGCCTGCAGTCCTAAAATATTTTTCAAGACAAAGTGAATCCAAGTCAAGGGGGTGACTTAAAAGAATGCATTACTCTTTTCAGAAAATGAGCAAATATTTCTGTTCTTCTGTTGGTATCGGATATAAATGCAATTCTGAAGATATGGCAACCATCTTGTGAGCATGAGGAAAAGATAAGGAAACAGCAGAGATAACTTGTCACTATCTTTAGCCTTGCCAGAAGACACATCAGTAACTATATCTTCTTGTCTGATCCTCACAACAAAGTAGGCAAAAGAAACTTATTTTTCCCAATTTATACATGACATGATTTACCTAAGGCTACCTGAGTGGGGAATGGTAGTTGGGGAATTAGGAGCCTTCAAATATCTTTTCTATCAGGAGGCATTAGTCATTTTCCTAAGCCTCCTAGTGACCACACAAAGTGCTGCCCCTCAGCCATTCCCATGATTTGACTTGGCATTGTCACATGTATCTTAACCAGGACTTAACTGTCACATGGAGTGACACTCCTCTGCTCATAATGAAGCACATTATCTTCTAATGTTAGTTTAGGTTGTTACTTGCTCTGCCACTTTCAGAGTAGATGTCACCTGTCCTCCCTTCTCTCCTGGATAATATTTCCTTCGGGTTATTTATAACATCATCATCGCGTTTCCTCTTTCATCGGCTTTTCTTTCTAAACTGTATGGATTGATTTTAAAGCCCCCTACACTGCAGTTTTCTTCAATTTAGCTCCACTTATCTGATCATGCATCACAAAGGAAGCAGGAATTCAGCTTAAATGTGAAGCCACCACAGCAGAACCAGGCAAGTGGCAGAAACCTGATGATCACAGCCAGAGTCGCACACTCCCTGGTGCTGAGTGAGATGACAGACAGGAGTAACTCTGTGCAAGTCCGAATCCTGACTGTGGAATGTGATGTTCTGACTCGGTGTGCCTCTCCTCAGATCAGCATTGTCCTTTAACTTCCCTGCTTCAGTTATGAAAGTCAGGTGCAGCCTCATGCTATTCTTTAAAATTTATTTTGACAAGTAAATGGGCTCTGGGAAAGTGAACATCCTCATCTACTGTTTACCGAGACTGTAACGTTGTCACTAGTGAAGAATGAAACGTGTTCACTTTAATGTACAGCGTTCCCAAGAATGATGATCAGAGGAGAGGAGAACACGACACAGATGAAACACGAATACGAGAATGGGGAGAGATGCGCAATCAAAAGACAATGTGTAAGCAGAGGAGAGGCTGTCATCTGCTTTCTGGCTGTGTTTCCCAAACTGTGACAGATCTTGCTTTTCAGCTAATTCTACCTTTGCTCATTCCCATCTTCGAGGGAGGAGAGAATTCTGCTTTTGAATCTCTGATGAAGCAGCCCTTAGGATGATGCTTCACAGGCTTCATGTCCTGAATGCTCCGAATCTGCCATTTCCTTCAGAGCATTGTTTCTGGGTGGGAGGAACTCTAGTAAGACTCCATGACTAGCTTTCAGAGGCATTCTGTAGTTTGGAGGGACTGGGGATTGAACCAGGGCTTTGCCCATGCTGGGCTAGCACTCCACCACTGGGCTAGACCCCAGCCCCCTCAGAGGGACTCAAATCTGTTTCTATACTAACATTTGCCCCATCATCTCAGGTATGTAAATAAGGTTTTGAAGTGGTGGTGAGGGGATATTAATTAACAATTACCATTTTTGTTGTTGCTTGTTAACATACAATATATATTCAAGTGCTGAGAAAATAGCCATTTTACTAAGGATTAAAGCATAAAGGGTTCCAAGCATTCATATGAAAGCCAGTTTTCAAAGCTGACTTCTATGTTTCATACAATTAGATAACGATACGAAAACATGTATCACTTACACATAGATATACACACCATCTGAGAAATCAAATAAGAATAAGAATGTCACCATCAGCCACAGTGAAAGGCTAATCATGTAATGATCTACCAGGAAAATGCAGGGAAAGATATGGATTAGCTCCGATTCCATATATTGGTTGGCTAGGAAGAAATTAGCATAATTATAAATTTGTTCCAATTACAGAAGGCAATTATCAGAGACCAGCTTACAGCATTATCCAAATGAAATCAGGAAAGTGCATCTGCATTCCAGGTACATGCCTCCGAGTTAATGGTGCTTAAAAAAAAAAAAAAAAAGGCTGTCTTCTCATTCTTTTTCCTTCCCTTTGATTATTGTACACACCATATAAGGTTCCTTTCAGATCATAGACACAAAGCCACCATGAAAGAAGAAAAAAATATACACTGTAAAGAAAGAAAAAATAATCATGCTTGATATAACACAACTTCAAAACAATCCTGTTCAGACTCTAAAGTCTTGTATGAATAATTTCTCTGAGTCCTCTTAAATTTTACACAGGAGCTCACAGAGCCTTTTGTATTCTCTCCAAAATATTGATTAGGGATAACAGTGTGACTCAGACTGTCATTACTTGCTCCAAATTAAAGTTCTTTGTGTAGACACACAGGGCATCTCGCAAAGGCATGCTCACTGCCCGTTTCCCTGGCCTTCCCCAGTACAGATAAAACCTGATGCCTCATTAACTGCCCCTTGTGTGACATGGGCCAGGTGATGCTAAACATATTTTCTAAAGCAGGTGACAGATCAGCTCTCAAATTGTTGAACTGAAAATGCACTTCTATTTAATTAGCTAAGATAATACTATATAATCTAATACATACATAGTAGAATTTGCCCAGCAACCAAGGAAACAACTATAAGAGATACTGAACACAATAAAGACTAGTAAGAGACATAAAATCTCACTTCTATTGAGGCCAAAGAAAATGGTTTTACTCTTAAAAAGGATGGTAGGCTCCCTGGAACTGTGATAGGGAAACAGGAGAAAGTAAGAAAGGGAAAGAGACCCATATTTGATTTATACTGGTGGCCCACTGTGTGTCAGAATACTCTAGGCCTTTTCTCATCTTCGACTGCTTGATGAGGTGAACATTATTAACTATGTGATTTATAGTTAAAAACATAACTCAGCATTAAATAAACTAAATATTCAAACATGTTAAAAATCATGCCATCTTAAAAAAATAAGCTACATGAAATTCCTTTCCCCCTTCATTGTCAGAGATCTTGAATGCTTCACTGAATAGTGGCCTCTCTCACCATATCTTAATATGGCTTCCACTCCATCAGTTCATGGAAATGGTGAGGTCAAGTTGTCCTTGGTGAGGCCAAGTCCTACTTGACTTTGGGGTGTAATAAGTGAGTGTTTTCCAAATGGTTTTTGTCCTGTTTGTATAATACCAATAACTCTGTCCTGCTCTCTGGCCTTTTTCTGCTCTGTCTCTTTCGTTGGCTCCTTTTTTTTCTGTTGAAACATCAACTGTTCTACTTCTGCAGGTCTCTGGGACAGCCCCTTCTTCAAAGCTTATCCCACAATGTCTTCCTGCATGATCTCATCCAGACTTGTGTGTCTACCACAGAACATTCCCACACTGACATCTTTAGTTCACTGACGCTCCTGAGCTTCTACCTCTTCTATGAAGATGCTGACTCAATATCTACTTTTGTGTCCTTCAGAGGTTCTTCAAACTTAGCATGTCAGACTGGACGTGGAGTCTCCCCCACCCCTTGACCCCCACCAAACCTCCAGAAATAAGAAGAGGTAACATTCTTACCTTTCTGACATGAAAACATTTGAAACCTCATGTGAGAAGAATGTGCTTAAAAAATTAAAGAATTGTGGACAATAATTTAGGGAGGAACAGGCAAAGCTAGTAGCAGACTAGGACAATAATTCAGAGGGGAAATTAAGATGAGTTGAACTGGAAGGTTTAGGATGTATATGCAGTAAAGAACTGTGGCAAGAAGATGAGGATGAAGCAGGATGAACAGAAATTCATGACTAACCTTGATATAAAATTTAAGGAATGGGGAACTAATATCTTGCATCCATATTTTGGAATTAGACAAGTAATAAAGTGAACACTAGGCAAAATGGGCACTTTGGGATGCTGTACTGATATTTACTGAATGATTATCATCTTAGTCCCTCATATACAAAGAACATCCTGAAATCAACAGAATAAAGAGGGAAGAAGGAAAGAGGGAAGGAGATAGAAAGAAAATTGAACAGAGCAAGAGAAAACTTGGCTAAATATGTGAACAATTAACTCAGTGATGCATAAAGTTAAGTATAACTTTAGAGTTAAATAACGCAACATGTATACCTCATGAACTCCAGACCCATAGAGTAAACCACTTTTGGGATATATTTTTCATGTCTTAGGCATAAATTATACCTAAAGCTGGAGGCATAAGTAAAACCAAGCAAGAAGCACAATATGGAGAAACAAGAACTCTGAAAAATGTCATCATTTTTAGACCAGGAAAAGGAAGAGGAAGCTACAAGAATTTTGCTAATCATGAAAAAAGAGCTAAATCATAAACTTGTGTGTTATGTAAACAAAAAAAGAAAAAGAAAAAAAGAAAGAAATAAAAAGAGAACCATTTTAAGTATTGAAAATCATTATCAAAGTCAAAAGTGAATTCAGATAAATCTCAGGCTTCGATTCAACATGAAGCTCCTTCTATAGTATATCACAATTGGTTTCAAGGATTCCACAAGGTGATTTTTAATGAGAATAATAAGCTACACCTCAACCCTGTATTATTTTTCCTTAAGTCCCCCCACCCCCACCCCCCTTACCAGAGGTTTCACTTTCCATAGCTTTGGTTACTTGTCCAAAAACACTGCATGAAAACTTCCAGGAAAAAAAAAATTTAAGTTTTAAATTATGAACCCTCCTGAGTTGTGAGATGAGAGCTATTGCCATCTGGCTCTGTCTGCCCTGAGCATGAACCATCTAACTCAAGTGTTCTTGAGTAAATATATCCCCAAAGTGACTTACTGTTCAGGTCTGGAGCTCATGAGATATCTACATGGTATTTTAAGCTTAACTATATGCATCACTGAATTAATTATTCACATACTTAGCACATTTTTGTTTTTCCATTATATCTATTCTGTATACACTCCCTGCCTGTTAGTCACTTAGTAGCTGTCTTGGTTGTCAGACCAACTTTCCCAGTAGTGACAGTGCTTGTATACAGTATTCAGTACTGTCTATCATTTCAGGCATCTACTGGGGGTCTTGTAAAATATCTCCCATGGATGGGGGGGTCAATTATATTCTTTATAATTACCCCAGAGTCAGCAAAACAAACCATAGGCAGACAAAATATTAAATTATAATAAATGAAGCCACTAAAGTACCATAAGAAAGCATGAGTGAATATTTTTGGAATATTGGAATGTGGCATGATTTCCTGCATGGCATAAAAGTCAAAAGTCATAAAGATTGAATTAAAATTAAAATTTTAAAGTCCAAGAGATCAAAAGATGCCACAAACAAGGATAAATACAAAATACGTTTACAAAATACTTTCATCACAACAAAGTGTTTTGATATTAAAATGAAAGGAGAATTTGAATATATTTTACACTTAATAGAAATAGATGCTTGTCAACATGCAGCACCAGTGTGTAATGACTTAACTATCAAGACTAGTTCTTAACATACAAAAAACACCCTGAAATCAATGAGGGATCAATCTTCCAAAGAAAAATGATCAAGGTACTAGAGTGGATTATTTAGAGGGGAAAAATACAAATGGAAAACTAACCTTTGAAAAGTCACTCAACCCCAACCACAATGAAAATTAAAATGAGATATTACTACTGCCTATTAAAATGGAAAATACTGAATCTATTTAGAGTTGGCAAAGGCATAAAGAAATAGAAATTTTCATTCACTTGAAGTGGTAAGATTAAGTTAGTACATTCCGCATGTAGAATACCTTGCAATTTTTACAAGAACTAAAAATATTTATATAATGTAATGTAAAATTCCACTGGTTTTAAGTAGAATAATCATTCGTAAAAACCCTGAGATATGGGCTAAGATGCTTATCACAACTTTGTTTATAATAGTGAAGTAACTGTAAAAGCCTAATTTGCTGATTGATTAAATAAATTATGACACACTTATGAAACCTAATGCAACCACCAGAAAGAATGATACATTTTTATTTTAAGAGAATGGGAAAGTGCTCCTTTAGCCAACATTTAGGGGCAAAAAGCAGAGTATAAATCTCAGTTTACTACCTCTATGTTCAAACAAAAGCATCTGAAAGGCAGCTTACTAAATATTTGAAATTTTCCCCCAATACACTGGTAGATTACTGTAATTTACATATAAGTGATTCACCAAATATTTCTGGCTCTCTGTTTTAAAGGTCTGATTGCACTTCCATGTCCCTTTGTACTTAGGTAGTGTTATGTGACTAATTCTCACCAATGAACTGTCAGGGACTTCTTAGTACTAGGGCAGAGTATTTATTTCTTGCATTACACTCTTCCAGACTTCACTTCTTTCTCCGCTGCCATGAGAGCTCACAGATTTGGGTGGAATAACTGCTCCAGCTGCTTTTGGTAAGCCAAGCACCTAGTTGATAAATGACAACCACATAGCAGGAAAGAGAAATTGATACTTGTTGCTGTCGGGTGCTGAGATTTCCAAGTTGTTACTTCATCATCATCTGGCCTATCCTATTTTCTACAATCTATGTTTACAAGCAGGGGGAAAAGCCATTTTCATTAAGCAAAGAATATACAGTCCCAAGTTTGAAAAAAGGAAAAGTATACTTTTACTCCTGATCTCTAAAAAGTAAACCAATTACCTTAAATGACATATCTTTCTCTTCTATAAACTAATACATTAAGTAGAAAACCATTCATTTCTAGAGAGCTAGCAGGCTGGTGGTCCCCCATCTCATCTCATCTTCATAGTGATGCTTAGCTGGCTATTTCAGGCAACTCCTTTAGTTTTAGATAGTCTTACACAGGGTAAATGGCACAATGAGCCGCTGAGTCAGAACTATAGGCTCAACATCGTGCAGGAAAATTTAAGTGACATTACACTACTTTACAAGTCATATAGGCTTCAGGTGACCATGTCATTTCATCAACAAGATAAGCTTTTCATTGTTTAAACAACACAAGCAGTTTCATGGGTTACAAACATTCCAACAGGAATCTAAAAAGATGTGACTTTGCATATCCAACATTTTCTCATTGGGGACCATGTTTACATTTCTCATTTTAATCAGCCTGGTCAATTAAATTGGACAGTTTCCTATTTGTTTCCATCCAGATTACCCTCCTGCTCTTTGCATTCTGGTTTTTATGAACTATCTCAGAGCTGCTGTTTGAGCTTCACAGCACTACAGGGAATGTTTAAAAAATAAACTAAATTGCCTTCGTGATTTTCTTTTCTTTTTTTTAACTTGCTGAAAATGAGATTTCTCAACAGCCTCTATTCCACAGCCCCCTCCTTCCTTTTTAATTTAAAATTTTGGTACTGAATTGAGTTTACAATATTCCATTAATATCACTAGGGGAGATACTTGTTTCTCATGCAATGCACAGATTATCCTACAATTCTCCCCACTCCTATCCTTCTGTGTTATATAACTTCACAGTTATATATATATATATATATATATAATTAGTTCATTTGCTTTAAAAAATCCACCTTTTTGTAATGCTTATTTCTTTAGAAGCATACATTTATAAAAAAAAAGTAAAAAAATAAAATTCCCATATAACTCTCACTCCACAGTGAACAATTATTTGGATGTGATGATGATTGTAGATTTACCTCAGGGCTGTTGGAGAGTTTACTCAGTCCCCAATAACCCACTTAACACAGGAAAACCATGATCAAAATTGTCACACAAAAAAAGTAAAGCACAGTCAACTTTAGAATTAAACATTTATTCATTTGATGAAAAATAAATGTACATGTGCATATGTTAAATGAGTATATGGTTCGTAAAGAATCAACTTTTTTTTTATTGGTTGTTCAAAACATTACAAAGCTATTGACATATCATGTTTCATACATTAGATTCAAGTTGGTTATGAACTCCCATTTTTACCCCAAATACAGATTGCAGAATCACGTCGGTTACACATCCACAATTTTACATAATGCCCTATTAGTAACTGTTGTATTCTGCTCCCTTTCCTATCCTCTACTATCCCCCCTCCCCTCCCCTCCCATCTTGTCTCTCTACCCCATCTACTGTATTTCACTTTTCTCCTTGTTTATTTACCCATTCCCCTCGCAACCTCTTATGAGTGCTTTAGTATAACAATGAGCGTCTCCCTCCATTACCATGCAATTTCTCTTTTCTCTCCCTTTCCCTCTCACCTATTGTATCTGTTTAATGTTGATCTTTCCTTCCTGCTCTTCCTCCCTGCTCTGATCCTGGTTATTCTCATTATATCAAAGAAGACATTTGGTATTTGTTTTTTAGGGATTGGCTAGCTTCACTAAGCATAATCTGCTCTAGTGCCATCCATTTCCCTGCAAAATCCATGATTTTGTCATTTTTTAGTGCTGCGTAATATTCCATGGTGTATAAATGCCACATTTTTTTTATCCATTCATCTATTGAAGGGCATCTGGGTTGGTTCCACAGTCTAGCAATTGTGAATTGTGCCGCTATGAACATCGATGTGGCAGTATCCCTGTAATAAGCTCTTTTAAGGTCTTCAGGGAATAGTCCGAGAAGGGCAATAGCTGGGTCAAATGGTGGTTCCATTCCCAGCTTTCCCAGGAATCTCCATACTGCTTTCCAAATTGACTGCACTAGTTTGCAGTCCCACCAGCAATGTACAAGAGTACCCTTTTCCCCACATCCTCGCCAGCACTTGTTGTTGTTTGAGTTCATAATGGCTGCCAATCTTACTGGAGTGAGATGGTATCTTAGGGTGGTTTTGATTTGCATTTCTCTGACTGCTAGAGAAGGTGAGCATTTTTTCATATATTTGTTGATTGATTGTATGTCCTCCTCTGAGAAGTGTCTGTTTAGGTCTTTGGCCCATTTGTTGATTGGGTTATTTGTTTTCTTATTGTTTAATTTTTTGAGTTCTTTGTATACTCTGGATATTAGGGTTCTATCTGAAGTGTGAGGAGTAAAAATTTGTTCCTATGATGTAGGCTCCCTATTTACCTCTCTTATTGTTTCTCTTGCTGAGAAAAAACTTTTCAGTTTAAGTAAGTCCCATTTATTGATTCTTGTTATTAACTCTTGTGCTATAGGTGTCCTGTTAAGAAATTTGGAACCCGACCCCACAATATGTAGATCGGAGCCAACTTTTTCCTCTATCAGGCGCAGAGTCTCTGTTTTGATATCTAGCTCCTTGATCCACTTTGAGTTAACTTTTGTGCATGGCGAGAGGAGGGGATTCAGATTCATTTTGTTGCAAATGGATTTCCAGTTTTCCCAGCACCATATGTTGAAGATGCTATCCTTCCTCCATTGCATGCTTTTAGCTCCTTTATCAAATATAAGATAGTTGTAGCTTTGTGGATTAGTCTCTGTGTCCTCTATTCTGTACCATTGGTCCACCCGTCTGTTTTGGTACCAGTACCATGCTGTCTTTGTTACTATTGCTCTGTAATATAGTTTGAAATCTGGTATCGCTATACCGCCTGATTCACACTTCCTGCTTAGAATTGCTTTTGCTATTCTGGGCCTTTTATTTTTCCATATGAATTTCATGGTTGCTTTATCTATTGCTACAAGAAATGCCGTTGGGATTTTGATTGGGATTGCATTAAACCTATAGGGAACTTTTGGTAATATCGCCATTTTGATGATGTTAGTTCTGCCTATCCATGAACAGGGTATATTTTTCCATCTTCTAAGATCTTCTTCTACTTCTCTCTTTAGGGTTTTGTAGTTTTCATTGTATAGATCTTTTACCTCTTTTGTTAGGTTGATTCCCAAGTATTTTATTTTCTTTGAAGATATTGTGAATGGAGTGTTTTTCCTCATTTCCATTTCAGAAGTTTTGTCACTGATATACAGAAATGCCTTTGATTTATGCGTGTTAAATGGAAATCAATGATAAAAGAAGGAAGGAAAAATCCTACATCACATGGAAAATGAACAATATGTTACTGAATGATCAATGGGTTACAGAAGACATAAAGAAGGAAATCAAAAAATTCTTAGAGATAAATGAAAACACAGACACAACATATCGGAATCTATGGGACACAATGAAAGCAGTTTTAAGAGGGAAATTCATCGCCTGGAGATCATACCTCAAAAAAAGGAAAAACCAACAAATAAATGAGCTCACACTCCATCTCAAAGCCCTAGAAAAGGAAGAGCAAAACAACAGCAAATGTAGCAGAAGGCAAGAAATAATTAAAATCAGAGCGGAAATCAACGAAATTGAAACAAAAGAAACTATTGAAAAAATTAACAAAACTAAAAGTTGGTTCTTTGAAAAAATAAATAAGATTGACAGACCCCTAGCCATGCTAACGAAGAGAAGAAGAGAGAGAACTCAAATTACTAACATACGGGATGAAAAAGGCAATATTACAACAGACACAACAGAAATACAGAAGACAATTAGAAATTATTTTTAAAACCTATATTCCAATAAAATAGAGGATAGTGAAGACATCGATAAATTCCTTAAGTCATATGATTTGCCCAGACTGAGTCAGGAGGATACACACAACTTAAACAGACCAATATCAATAGATGAAATAGAAGAAGCAATCAAAAGACTTCCAACCAAGAAAAGCCCAGGACCGGATGGGTATACAGCGGAGTTTTACAAAACCTTTAAAGAAGAATTAATACCAATACTTTTCAAGTTATTTCAGGAAATAGAAAAAGAGGGAGCTCTGCCAAATTCATTCTATGAGTCCAACATCACCCTGATTCCGAAACCAGACAAAGACACCTCAAAGAAAGAAAACTACAGACCAATATCTCTGATGAACCTAGATGCAAAAATCCTCAATAAAATTCTGGCGAATCGGATACAAAGGCACATCAAAAAAAATTGTACACCATGATCAAGTAGGATTCATCCCTGGGATGCAAGGATGGTTCAATATATGGAAATCAATAAATGTTATTCACCACATCAATCGACTTAAAGATAAGAAACATATGATCATCTCATTAGACGCAGAAAAAGCTTTCGACAAAGTACAGCATCCCTTTATGTTCAAAACACTAGAAAAACTAGGGATAACAGGATCTTACCTCGACATTGTAAAAGCTATTTATGCCAAGCCTCAGGCTAGCATCATTCTCAATGGAGAAAAATTAGAGGCATTCCCCCTAAAATCTGGAACAAGACAGGGATGCCCTCTCTCACCACTTCTATTCAATATAGTTCTCGAAACACTGGCCAGAGCAATTAGACAGACGAAAGAAATTAAAGGCATAAAAATAGGAAAAGAAGAACTTAAATTATCACTTTTTGCGGACGACATGATTCTATACCTAGAAGAACCAAAAGGGTCCACAAAAAACTACTAGAACTAATAAATGAATTCAGCAAAGTAGCAGGATATAAAAGAATCAACTTAATGTAGTGAAAACCTTAATGTACTATAGCATAAAGGAATACATTAATTCTCCACCAATAATTCACAAATCATACAATTTACATAGAGGTCTCTGAGAGTTGATTCTGCCTAGTAGTGGCCTATTGAGTTACAATGGAATCTGCACTCTCTCCTTTCTCCATAAATTGAGAAAAATGGCACCCTCTCTCCCCTACATCATGGACCTCTTAGGAAGCTGAGACTGAAACTGGGCCCAAATTCCTCTGTAGAAGTGTAAAGTATTGGTGAGGTAGCAGGCTCCAGGAACCCACATTCTCAGAGGGCTTCACTTTGGATGCAATGTCAATAGCTCAAAGAGAGAAAGACAGAACAATAGCCGTTGGTGGGCCCTGCATTCTACTCAAAGAGTCGGAACCACCCTGAAGGCAACAAGAAGCCAGGGAAATATGTCACCCAAAGAGTGACCAATGGAGCTCCCCTTAAGACATCATTCTGACAAAGTGGATGGTGACAGGGACATTAGGCATTGAAAAGCAGATAAAAAGTCATTCCTTCTATAAAGAGAAAAATAATAGTGATATGACTAGCACCATGTGATTGAGATAGAAAATAGATAACAGAGTGTCTAAAATGTATAACACAGTTGCTAACTAGTGATATAATTAAACATGACCAAAAGATTAGGGAAAGATCCTGAAGAAATGAGCATGACTTAAAAGTTCCTGGCGTAGGCAATTTAAGATAAAGGGATCCATATCCCTTTCATTCTTTCGTCTAATTGCTCTGGCCAGTGTTTCGAGAACTATGTTAAATAGAATTGGAATTTGCTGATGATGTGATTTCATAGCTATAAGACCCAAAACACTACGCCAGAAAACTTTTAGAACTAGTAAATTAATTCAGCAAAGTAGCAGGATACAAAATTAACACCCATAACTCAGAAGTATTTCTGTATATCAGTGACAAATCCTCTAAAAGAGAAACAAGGAAAACTACTCTATTTACAATAGCATTAAAAAAATGAAATACTACCTAACAAAAGAGGTGAAAGACCTCTACAACAAAAACTACAGAATGCCAACAAAAAAAATTAAAGAAGACCTTAAAATGAAAAAATCTATTTTGTTCTTGGATAGGCAGAATTAATATTGTCAAAATGATCATACTACCATAAGCACTATACAAATTTAATGCAATTCAAATCAAAATTCCAATGACAATCTTCATATAAATAGAAAAAGCAGTCATGAAATTCATCTGGAAAAATACTCTTATTTTTAATACCCTGAATAGCTAAAGCAATACCAGAACTTAAAGTATACTACAGAGCAATAGTAACAAAATTAGCATGGTATTGGCACCAAAATACACTTGTAGACTAATGGTACAGATTAGAGGACAAATATTTTATAATTGACAAAGGTGCCAAAAATATACATTGAAGAAAAGATAGTCTCTTCAACAATTGGTGCTGGGAAAATTGGAAATCCATATACAACAAAATGAAATTAAACCTCTATCTCTCACTATGTGCAAAACTCAACTCAAAGTGGATCAAGGACCTAGAAATTGAACCAGAGACACTACATCTATTAGAAGAAAAAGTAGGTCCAAATCTCCCTCAAGTTGGATTAGACCCCAACTTCCTTAATAAGACTTCTATAGCATAAGAATTAAGATTAAGAATCAATAAATGGGATGGATTAAAATTAAAAAGTTTCTTCTCAGCAAAAGAAACAATCATTGAGGTGAATATACAGCCTACTAATTGGGAACAAATTGTTACCACACACACATCAGATACAGCAGTAATCTCTAGAATATATAAAGAACTCAAAAATCTAAACACCAAAAAAAAAAAAAAAAACAACAACAAATAACCCAATCAATAAATGGACCAAGGAATTCAACAGACACTTCTCAGAAGAGGATATACAATCAATCAACAAATATATGAAAAAATGTTCAACATCTCTAGCAATTAGAGAAGTGCAAATCAAAACTACTCTAAGATTTCATCTCACTCCAGTCAGAATGGCAGCTATTATGAGGACAAACAACAATAAGTGTTGGCGAGGATGTGGGGAAAAAGGCACACTCATACATTGCTGGTGGGACAGCAAATTCATGCAACCAATATGGAAAGCAGTATGGAGAATCCTTGGAAAACTGGGAATGGAACTACCATTTGACCCAGCTACCCTACTCCTTGGTCTAGACCCAAAGGACTTCAAAACAGCATACTACAGGGACACAGCCACATCAATGTTTATAGCAGCACAATTCACAATAGCTAAACTGTGGAACCAATCTAGATGTCCTTCAATAGATGAATGGATAAAGAAAATGTCGCAAATATACACAATGGAATATCATTCAGCATTAAAAGAGAATAAAATCATGGCATTTGCAAGTAGATGGATGGAGCTGGAGAATATAATTCTAAGTGAAATTAGTTAATCCCCAAAAAACCAAATGCCAAATGATTTCTCTGATTTAAGAATGCTGATCTATAATATGCTGTGGGGGAGGGGATGTATGGGAAGATTAAATGAACTCTAGATAGGGCGAAGGGGAAAAGGGGAGAGAGGGGAAGGGAGGAGGCATAGCGATAAGAAAGACAGTGGAATGTGATAGTCATCATTATCCTAGGTATGTGTATGAAGACACAAAGGATGTGACTCTGCTTTGTGTACAACCAGAAATATGAAAAATTGTGTAAATAAATTGTAATGCAATCTGATGTCATATATCAAAAATCAAAATTAAAAATACAAAAAATGATTAAAAAGAGGGATCCATATTTTCAAGGTCAAATGCCTTTTGTATACATGTTCTTGTTGAAGCAGGGGGGATCATTTCAAAGAATTGACCATTGACTTAGATGAGTGAACTCACCCAACCTAAAATAGACACTCAAGCAAGGTGCAGCCAACAATGTCTCTGGTTTGAGAAAAAAGCACACTTTACACCAGGAGGGGAATCATCAATGACAACAGTGCTTGTTTGTGAGCTTCAGGTGGGTGGTGATGATTTTATAGGTCAAACTACAAGATAACTTTGTAGTTCTTGAGTTAGGATGAGGCTATTTTGTCCTTTAGGGAGATCTGATTTTCCATTGTGGTCAATAAGTGGAGTACACAAACATCACAAGCATCCCATCCATAATGTCCGCACTCCTGCTCAAGAGCAATCAATCATCTCTGGATGCAAGATAAAACAGTACCTGCTTAATATTGAAAAAAAAAAAAAAAAGATCAACATCTGGCCGGCGGTCACAACTCATTTGTTTATATCCTATTCTTTTCAGTTTATAAGCCATGCTTTTGTTATATATTAAAATTTGTAAGAGGCTTTTTTTACTTTGTATTTTCAAACCCACCCTCTTTAATCTGCATTTTCTGATGCAAAAAGGGCACATCAAAATAATGTCAAAATAATCAAAATAATGCCTCTCAATGTTGCTTTTAATCATTTTATGAAGTACATGGTAGGATAGAAATGAGGGCATCATGTTTGGGGATAATTATCATCAAATTCTTTCTCCTATATTGTAAAACATTCTCTCCTTCTGCCTTTCTCTCCTGTAGTTTCTCTCTCCTGCACTTAAACAAACCACACTGTGAGAACTGCACACTTCTCTGATCAACAACACCATGACCAGCACTCCAGTGTGTCAGACTTGCAAACAAGGTTTCAAGGTACATTCCTTATCTTCCTATAGATTTTTTATTTTGTTATGAATATTCACATTACCTTTATGAAAAATGGCTATGATCATCCAATGTGCCATAATGCCACTGCAATCAATGGTATAGCTCTGCCTGGTGCCTGAGACCAGAAGGAATGTTAGGTCACTGGGTCTGTTTTTAAGGTTCAACAAATTCGAATAAGGATAGAAAGGATGCTTGACCAGGAAGTGCTAAAAATATTGGATAAACATTTTCTACCTGGCTTTGGCTGCCTAAAGACTAGGGACTTGTCATCTCTATTCCTTCAGTTTGAGCAATATATCTGTCATGTATCAGTAGCTCCTGCAGTCTGTGCCTCATTTTTGGTGGATATGCTCATGCTGGCCAGTAATAAGCAACTCTCTTTCATGATGCCCTAAAGGAAATGCATGGAAAAAGCCTTGCATCTGCTGCAAACTTGCAACTGCAGATTGACTGTGACTTCTTTCCCATTTTAGAGCTGTTCATTTACAGCCTACATTTGCTAACATAAAAATATTAGTAGGGGTGTGATAAATTTACCAAGGGAGGACTTGGTATTTCCTGCTCCGAGTTCTGCATCTTTCTCTTCCCTTTCGGATCCTGGAGCTCTGTGACCCTTTCCCTTCCCCTGCAAATGTTGATTTTGCTTTAAACAAAGACTCATCTCTTCAAGCTCATATGTTTTACACAAATCACAGAGTGAGAGTTGTTGCTCACTTTCTCATCCACACATTGCAATCCCTATCAACCTTGGCAGTAATACAATATCACCAGAGGGCATCACCTCCTTTATGAACTACTGCAACTTCAATAAAGCACAGGCCTGCCTGTACTATTCCAGTCTAGTTTGTAAGTCTAACTACAAATGGGCTGCCAGACCGCATCTTATTATAGAACCAGATTTCCCTTAAATCAGTCTAAAAGACTGTGCATAGTTTTTTCAAAAGCTTTTGTTTTTTCCCTTTTGATTCTTTTAAACAAAAGAGATGTGAAGACACACACTTCCGATGTGTTTGTTTTATACAGGGAAAATGCTGGAATTGATACATGCTCATAAGAGTAATCAGCTTTGGCAGCAGAAAATGTGTTTTGCAACCCATTATCTTTTTTCTTATGAGAAAAAGATATTGGCAAAATGATGCTATGTCCACAGCCACAGGATCTGGAGGGGCCAGAGTGGTACCATAAAACAGGAAATCAGTGGAATATACCAGCTTGGTCAGGATAGTCTCACGATTCATTGATGGGGGTCCATTTAGGATCCCTAGACAAGCAATCTGTACAGTGAGAAAATTAGAAAATAACTAACTACATATATTTTATTTCAATTATTAAGTAATCTGTACTTCACCCATGACTGAGGGTAGTTGTAGGATACTGGTGAAATGTTGTGAGCCAGGGACAGGTTGTTGGATTTCAGCTAGTCTCCAGGCTGACATGAAAGCTGATGTATTGTGCAGATTGATCCATGGCTCTTCAGATGTCCCCTGTTCTATATGGGATCATTTGGCAGATGTATCAATCTAGAAGAGGGGGCTAAGGAACCTGAGTAGTAAGTTTAAATGGTAGAAAGTCAGGAAAGAAAGCTAATCATTGCATAGGTAAATGTAAAACCAATGGATTTCTCTTTTTCTGCAATTTCTTTCCTTCAAACTCTACTAACATGGGTCCCATTCCTCTCTAAGTCCCTCTGAAGAATACCAACCTAAATGAAACCAGAAGCAACTAAGACATCAGCATCAACTTGCCTAATCCAAAACATGGATTCAAAGTCATCCTGGATATTCTCTATTCTCACAAAAGATGATCTCATCACTTCAACCATAAGAAATGAGCAATGGATCGCCTATGTCAGTAGCTTCTCTCTACACCAATGAATCTCATAAACATTTCTTATTTGAGGTGACTCTTGTTTGAGGGACAGACAGCACTGTGCCTTGCATTATTTAGGCTAAAAGGAATGGAAGAGGAATTTACTAGTCATTTTGCTGTTGTTCCTATTTACCTAGGACCATCACCTAGTGATTAGAACTCCTAAATACTCACTTTAGGCCTAGAGACTTGTGGGGGTGGGGTGAGAATGGAGGTTTGCTCTAAGCCCTTATAATGGAGAAAGAAAACTTAGAAGCCAGAAGAGTGGGCCAGTGGGGGTTGGCTGTTGTCAGCTAGAGTTTACTATAAATATATAGTCCCAAGGGGAGGGATTCCATTTATTCTCACACCTCCTCCTTAGCTGACTAGTCTCATCGAATGATTTTATCTAGATGGATTACCACACATGTGCAACCTGGCTCCCTTCTGCCTCCCTTCCTTCCCATTTCCCTTGTATTATAACACACACTAACTCCCAGCAGAATCAGAGTGATGAAGGAGGATCTTCAGTTCTGCATACATTACAGGGATCACTACTAAATGCTTGGGTGATAAACACCACTGGAGAGCACAGAATGCTCCAGGAGAAAACGATATTTAATGGAGATACTCTTAAAAGTATCTGCATGGGGGGTAATGCTAAATATCATGAAGTCTTGGTTACAGATCACAGACCTCAAATACATGAATATTAATGAATAAAACAGCAGCTAAGCAACCAAAAGTGAGTGCAAGAAGCTACTTGAAAAATCACTTTTGTTGTCTCCTTTATCGGGCAAGTTCCAGGTAAAACCATGACAGATAAAACCTTCTCTTTAAGATTCATCATCATACCTTTTCATCCTTCTCAGGTTCCTTAATCATTCCATTTCTATCATGTTCTTCCAACAGTGAAAAGATCTGACAATAATTATTTTAGTGTATGTTTACACTAAAATGATGCTGGATATTTGCATTTTAATTGGGGAAAAAAGATTTAATGTAAGGAGTGACTCTTCAACAGTGGAATTTCAGGTAAAAATGAGAAAATGAAGACTAGGTGAAGTTTTGGTTTATAAATTCTTTTAAAAAGTACCTACATATGGTTTTCTTTATTCATGCAGTTCTCTTCTTCAAGGCTAATCCAACTCTAAGTCACTTTCCTCTCTGAGAATGGGTTCTGTTGACTGGGGGAAGTGGGGCTACTCATAAAGTACATATATCAAGCCTTTTAACTATTTACCCTGGAAAACTTTGGTTACTATCCACACTCTTCCACATGCAATCTCCATAGCTTCTGCCATGACCTCAGCCATATGGAGATGTCATTTAGATGCCATTCTCATTGAACATGCTATGGGGCACAACACATTTGAGATGCTGTCACTTTCCAGATGCAGCATGAGCTCATGCCTCTGCTGCTGCATATGCATGTGGGTGTGTGTGCAAGACACATGCTTGCAACATGAAATTTCAAGTTAAAAAGTAAATGGAGGAGCATAACTGAGTTGCTGTAGGACAGAAGCCACCATAAAATATAACACACATGATTAATCTAAACAAACCTCAATGGTTTTCATACCATATCACTTGGTTACGAGTTCCATCTTGTTCAAGCTTGATTCTGTGATCATATTGTTGTGTCATCAGAATAATAAAAGACATAAATCTTCATTTCATGGAACTGATCATAAACCTAAGAAAAGAGGAGGTCACTTTACCTGCTGTATTGTCTAAACAAATCCATCAAGGGTCGTTTAATCATAGCTGTCCATTTGGTTTGGGTAAGCATATTTTCCCTTCATTAGATTTAATATTATAATCTCATTATAGAAATCTGACACTCTGCACTGACTCTCAACTCATAAATCAGCCTCTACTTCTATTCCTAAGGCCCAAGAAGGAAAAAAATAGCAACCAAGTGTGATAATAAAATGCACAGTATAACATTATTCTTTGCCATTCCACTCCTTATCCTCATTGTTGATTTATCTAGTACTATTGCCACAAGGAATATCATGCTGACTTCCAGTTTTATATGTAATCAGACATTTAAAAATTTGTAACTCATGAATCATTCCAAAATACCACCTAACTTTTCCCCATCTAATCATATCAGCTATTTTTTCCCTGTATAACATCATCCAACATCTGGGTGCTCATGGGCTATCAATATATCCATTTATGGAGTACCTAAAACATGTCTTGTATTTCATCCATGATTTCAATAAAGAAGCAGATTCAGTAAATCTCATTTCAATTTCTTTACTCTCCTACTGTCTTCTGTTTGCTTGAACAAAAATCTGTACTAATTTCAGTCTCCACTTCATTTTAGTAATAGCTGAAATGTTGTCAGGGCTACAAATTCTTTGTCTCTGTGTCTGTCTCCTCTGTCTGCCTCCTTCCCTCCTCCCTCCTCTCCTCTCTGGCCATACTCTCTCCCTCCTAGGGTCCCTCCCTCCACCACCCCACTTTCTCACTTTCCTACTCCCTCAGTTTCTCTCTTTCTCCCTTTTTTTCTTTCTCTCCAAATATACAAATCCCAGTCACACATTTATATACAGTAAAGTGAACAGCTCATTTTAAAACATTATTGGCAAGTTAAGATGGTAATGCTCAGTGAGCAAGAAGGAAAGTTGTTCTTACAGCTTTGGGAATTGTCCTTTTTTTATTGCACCCTAAGACTAAACTGGACATCAATATCACTTAATTTAACTTTCCCATTTTTTTCTTTGGTAAATAAGAAGTGTGATGTGTGTGTGTGTGTGTGTGTGTGTGTGTGTGTGCGCGCGCGCGTGCATGCACGGTATGTAAGAGAAATGTTCCTTATTGAAGAAGCATATTGGGTTTATTTTAAAAGTTACAATTATAACATATAAATACATAAAAAGTTATAACTTATAAAATATCTTAGAAGTTATAAAAAATTATAACAAAGTTAGGAGGGCATACAAATGGAGTTGAAACTTTGATATGGAATCTCTATCTTCAAGTAGTCTGTAAAAATTTATAAAATCTTATAATTACTCATATTTACAAATATTGCTAATAGGCTTACTCCACCAGACCAAAAATTTGCCTACAAAAGTTAAAAATATTGAATACAATAAAACTAGTTTCTTCAAAAACAAATATTTTAATATTTTACAGACAAACTTGCACTGATTTTTACAAAGTGTATGCAATGAAAAATGTCATTTCATAGTGATCTGATTTTAGGTAGGATTTTTTTTCTGCTTGCTTTTCTTGTCCATGAATATAATTCAGAAGCAAGAATGACTTGAAATTGACTTTTTAAAAAATGTTACCTAAAAATTCCCTTTGCTGTAATGCTTACAATTGAAGGTTTGTATCAGATAAACTTCCCAAGGGTCACTTATTCTAGGAGAGTCTTGCAATCAATAATTCTTACTATTAATCACCTCCAGGGTTATATAACACATTTTTAAAACTTTTTCATAGTGATAACACAAGATAACAACCATCCCCAATACTAATTCTCTGTTGCTATTAATTTACACTGTCTTGTAACATAGTTAAAAAAAAGATAGGCCAAGAAAATACTATTTCAAGTGTGAAAATTTAATTTCCATATGAGGAAATTAAATGCTCCAGGGCCAGAGCAGGCAATGTCAGAAAGCTCACAATAATGAAGTTTCTTTTTAAAATTTAGGTATAAGAGAAAATGCATACTGGGAAGGAGGAAAGAATAGTCGCTAATTGGATGGGCCAGGTACAAGGAGGGTTTATAACATTCTGCATTCTTTTCCTTTTCAAACTTAGTTCATCATGGCTTTTCTAGGCTAATAGAGACTGGGCAGTGAGAGTGTGATGTACTTGATATATGTTTAAGAATTCTAGAAAAGATAAATCACCACTCTTGGTTTGTATTTTCTGAGCCACACCAGTCATAGCAACAGAGCCTTGTCCTTGTGTGTGAAAGCTAATGAGACAGAGTAGACTCTACGGTCAGGAAGTTCTGCTGCTGAATTCTAGATCATGTTTATTAGCTGTTTGAACAAGAGGAAGTTAGTCTCTGAGCCTCAATTCTTCTTCTGTAAAATGAATATAATAACAATATATTGTTATATATGGTTGTGAAGATTAAATCAAAACAGCTTGAATGCTTGCTCTCAGTAAGTTTTAGTACCCACACCATCACCATCACTGCCACTACCACCGCCGATAATCACCACCACCATGATCCCCATCATCATGTCCAAAACTACAACCACCATTTTCTTTGCCTCTAGCACTCACTATTACTCCCTCACTCCCCCCACCACAATCATATCAAAATCCACCACCACCACCTTCACTTCACCATCACCAATACCATCTCCATCTCATAACCATTACTACCATTTCTACTACAACCAACATATCCCAAACCATCACTACCATCATCATTACCACCACCACTTTCATCTTCATCATCAACACTACCACCATCTTCTCTTCCACTACCATCTCCTCCACCATCACCAATATTGTCCTCATTTTGCAGGTAAGAAAACTGACTCCAAGATGAAGTAACTTAATGACAGGAGAGCACACAGACAGAGTTCAAACTTGGGTGCAGAGTCTCTATTTTCAGGCAGTCTAAGATTGGAAAATGGGGTGGCCTGAATTTTGAGTATCACCCTTAGTTTCAGGGTACCCAGAATCCTCCAATCTCTCATTCTTAAACCTAAAAAACAAAAACAAAATCAGCAAACTCTATCAAAATATTAATAAGCAAGGAACCAAAATTCTGCTTTTGGCTGTTTATTGCCACTTGCCTGCATATCTTTAGCTGCCACAAAATAGTCCAAAGCCTACTGCCTTATCTAACCTGTGGAGACTGTAAGAAGGAAAGAAAATGTCATCTAGATCCCTGAGAAAATGAAAATGAATTGTTTATTCTGCCTGGCTCTATAGTAAGACACCTGTATAGGCCCACGGAAGAAAGAGGCCTGGCTGTGTCAACCTTTGGCAAATAGATGGGTATTATGCAGACAGCAGGTAGAACCAGGAGAGAAAGGAAAGGAACTTTCATGTACTCCTGTCCATATTGTTGACTGCTTTATTTTCCTCCCAGGTCCTTCTGGACTTCCTGACTATAAGGCAGAATCTGTGAGGCCCTATGAAAAGTCAGTAGAAAAAGTCCTATCTTATGCATGGACAATTCACAGCAGCCAAATTATGAAACCAGCTTAGGTATCCATCAATGGGTGAGTGGGTAAAGAAAACATATAATGCATACCCACAATGGAGTTTTATTCAGCCATAAAGAAAAATGAAATGATATCTTTTGTGGGAAAATGGATGGAACATAATGTTAAGTGAAATAAGTCAAACTCAAAAAGTCAAGGGTCATATATTTTATATGTGGAAGCTAGAGTGGAAAAAGGTAAAATCATAGGCTCTCATGAAAATCAAAGGGAGATCAGTAGAGGAAAAGGACCAGAGGGAGGGAAAGGGGAAATACTAGGGATGATATTGGCCCAGCTATATTGTTATATTGTGTGCATGTGCAAACATGTAACAACAAATTTCATTATTATGTGCAACTATAATGCACTAATAAAAGTATGGAAAGGAAAACAAAAGTTCTGCCTACTTAGTCAGCACCTTGAACAGACTGCCACTCCAGCCTTTTACCTGGTTTACCCAAAGCAGTTGTAAGATTATCTCCTGTGCAGCCGACCCACCTTACATTGGTTGAATTTTAATCCTTTCCTGGCTCTTGCCCCAGAACAACTTCTACTCCACTGTTGCAAGGAAACTTAAGATTCTCATGGCATTTACCCTTTATTAAGGGACAAACAGCTTTCCTACCCCAAAGAATGAATCTCAAATGCTGGAACTTCAGTAGCCATAACAGAAAGTCACATGAATATTTTATAGGAGGTTCCCATGATTACAATATTACAATGTTGTCCACAGGCAATTTTTCATACCTCAGCTAATAAAGACACAGCAGCAAAATGACAATAAATAACTCTCATAGGTATTATATCCTTAAAGTAGCTCCATTCAAAAGAAGTAAATACAGTATCTTTAAATCACCTGCCCTGGGTTACTGGTGTTCCCAGGAAAAAATGCAAAGAGCATCTCTTCCCACATCAAAATTTAGTGTAAAATCTGTTCAGGATTTTTAAGACAGTGGATATACACTGGTAACTCTGAGAATAGAGGGTGAGTGGGTGGCAGAATGGAAGGAGTATTCATGAGGCTATTAGATTAAAGTAAATAAAAACCATTCCTAGAGGCCAAGGACTAATTCACAAAGAACAAAACAAAATACTGACAGCAGTTTACTAGAAAAATTGTCAATTTTATTAGAAGCTTCAAGAAGTAATGTGGCACAGAGAAGCACATGCACATCTTTGAAGTCAAATAGGTGTTCAAATTCTGGATTCCTAACTTCATAGATCTCTGAGATTCACTTTTTTCATCTTCAATGCTATTGCTTCCTTGGGTTGTCACCATATTAAATGTATGAAAGAACATTTGACAGCAGGTATGGTGGCATTCACCAGGGGCTCTGGAGGCTAAGGCAAGAGGATGGTGAGTTCAAAGCCAGCCTCAGCAATTTAACAAGGCCCTAAGCAACTTAGTGAGACCTTGACTCTAAATAAAATATTATAAAGTGCTAAGGGTTAAATCCCCAGCACCAAAAAAATTTAAAAAGAGAGCACTTGAGAAAGTTCTTGGTCGTCTAATAATAGTGGTTCTAAATTTTGTTTCTACATATTATACCCTAAAAAGGGTTCCACAAACAAAGACCCTTTAAGGGATATGTCAGATTGATTTAAACACATTCATAATGATTTAAAACTGCACAAAAGGAAATGAATTGTGACTAAGTCATTAATTTTTATAAGGATCCTCTTTATTGACATTGTCCATGCTCCTATGTTTTCCAAGATAGGATACCTTCTTAAAATGCACATCCCATTTTTCTTTCCAGTTATGCTGTCTGTCCTCCAAAATAAATTCAAATGTTTTCTCCAAGATTAAGGCTTCCTATATCCCCTGCACAATGTCTTCATAATGATGTTTATACTTACAAAATATATCTCCCACTTTAAGTATGAGGAACATATATTTCTTTTGACTTCGCTCATAATATTAGCCCAGTGTTAGTCACTCATCAGTAGCTGATTAAGTAGGAATTGATATTGTTTTTTAAATTCAAGTCCTGAACTAGGGAAGCAATCAACCCTGTGTGATGGCCTTGGATGTTGACTCAGAAAATAGACCAGGATTTAAACATTTCAATGTGCCTACACTAAGAAATTTCTTCATTGGCTAAGATGAATTCCTTTATGTAACTATATTATAACCTCAAACTGTAATGAGCACTAGAAAAATGAGATTACAACAGCATAAATGGAAATCTGGTTGACATGGTAAAGAACCTTTCTGTACATAATCAACATGGTCTCCAGTCAATACTAAATTATAAATTTTTTATATAACTCATAAATGTTTTTGGCTCCTAACCTGTCTTATTTTTATAACAGTTATGCATTCAGAAAACATAGGAATTTACAAAAACATCTTGTAGTTATAATTTAGGTTTTCAGATGATGCTACATGTGTTTTGGCTCAAAAAGAGATAAATATTCTTGTTAAAGATAACTCACTAAAGCAGAAATCCATTGAAATGCTAAAATTATTCCAAACAAATTTCCTACATTAGCACATTACTTAGGAAAGTTTAATGCCAGTATAAATCATTTTATAGTCTAAATGAAACTCTGTTACTATAAAATAAATCCTGAATGTGCTAGATTCAAGGCACTATGTACTAATACCTTTTCTTGTCTAATGATATTTTCTATAGTATTTTTCATTATTCCTGATTTTTCCCAATGCACAATTGTTCTTTTGTTCTAATCACTTCAAATTTTACTTTATTTGTATCTGGTGGTCTTATTGTACCATATTATAAAGCTACATGTCATATCATATAGCTAGATATTTGTTCCTTAGAATTCTGTCAGCAAGAGATGAACCCTGGTTATAAACAGCCAAAACCAATATTTTTTCCGATGGAATGTAATAATAATAATAATAATGGTAATAATATAATAATAATTTGATACAATTTACACTGAAATTTTCTTTCTTTTGAGTCTTTTGTTCAATAAAGTATATAAATATTCAGTGTAAGAAAGCTCTATTTTTTGAGATAGATGCCTTACATATTACATCTTAGAGTTAATGAAGTTAAAACCATACCTTAAAATGTAACACTTGTTAACATTAATTTTGGGCAGACACGTTGTTTAATACATTATTCTGTTATAGGAATCCTGTAGTAAACTGATTTGCTAAGCAATATGTTATGTAAATTTTCCAACTTACATAGTTTTCTCAACTCTCTGTTTTAAATATATCATAGTAAATGCTCATTTTTTTCCAATTATCTTCCCAAATGATATCATTATTGAGCTCTAAGTAATTTAATTTTTTTGGAAATTGCAAATAAAAAGTTTAATTTCAGAAACTGAATCCATCATTTATAAATTCACTAAAGCACAGTCTACTCGAATTTAGAGTAAGCAAAGGTACAGTATGTGAACAGAACAACTTCCTAAGAGGTCATGGCAGATGGGCAAGTTTTCTCACCCACAACACTTAATGATCTGAAATTAAAACATGAACCTTTTTCAGATGTTAAAGAAAAAACTTTGAAGACATATTGTTAAAAGAATCTGACAATTGAGAATTTCATTCGGATTTTCTTGAGATTCTAAAATACCTGGGTGATGGCTGAATCTTTCCTACTGTTAAAAAAAAAATTCTAAATGCCTAAGGCTAGCCTTACCACTGTAGCCTTCCAGATGCCCCCATTGGTCACTACTGCCTCCAGGGCCCAGGGCGTGGTCCCAGAACCTGGGTCAGTGCACACAGAGCTCCACTGCTCAGGAACACTGAGTCAGAGGTGCCAGATGCAGGCAATGGGCCCCCTGTTGCAATGCTCTGCTCTGCACCAGCTGAATCCTCAGCAGGGACACAAGGGACTCCCATCTCAAGGACTCAGGACGACAGTCTGGAACCTCTGAGAGAATGAATGGACTGTGCAACCCTGAATGCAAAGACTTGAAATGGAACATGCCTGCAACCGTGAACCACAACTACAAGCTCTGTGACAAGTACAGTTTTATTTTCAAACACTTCGTCTCTGTGGTAAACAGTTGGCTTCCAGAATATTCTCTCCATTCCTAGACACACGTTAGAACCTGCAGTTAAAACTGCTCAGTCAGGATGGCTTTGTCTCCATCTCCTATTTACAAGTTTCATTTCACAGCTACAAAAGTGGTTTTGTTGCAATTAAAGCAATATTTAACTAAAATATAGTACCTGATTCATGGTTTTTACACAATTGAATAAACAGTCTACAGGATAGAGTTGTTTACATCTTGTCTCCATTCTAATAAAACAAATTTCTGACCCATAACTTAAAAGAGATGTTGCAGTTATAAATTAAAACCTGATCCCCCACTTCATAACTGAGTAGACAGGCTGCGTCCAGTGGACTCCTCAACCCCTGCTACCTGGCTCGACAGGAGTAAGGCGTCTGTGAGGTTACCTTGCAGTGTGGCCTGGCAAGTGGCCCCAGATGCTAGCCTGATGTCTCACATGTCCCTATTGGGAGGGTCACAGCCCTGGAACAACAGCCAGCCAGCACTGCGGAGAGCATCTCTGGTCTGGCAACTCTGTCGTGAGTTCAATAATGAAAGTATATCAAGGGAAGATTCACTTTCAAAAATATAAGATTTTCAAAATGCTTCATCATGAGCTGGGGCTGGCAAAAGCTGCCGTTCTCCGTGAGTGTGCTGAACAGCTTTTCAAAGGGATGGTACTTGGGGGACAGCCCCAAAATCTGGTGGCCAAAGTGGACAGTCCAGGACAGGACGACCGCTTGAGGTTCCAGTAGGCAAGCAGGTCACAGCTGTGCTCCAATACCTCCTCCTCCAGGTAGGTGAGCACCATGTCTTTGGGCAGCCTCTCCCACCTGTCTCTCCTCTCCACCTTGGCCACCAGCGACGACAGGCTTTCTTCTCCACCAGTCTCTAGACCCGGCCCTGAGTCACAGCCATTGGAGACGGCTGTGCCCTCTGAGGTAGAATTTTATATTTTTAGCTCCCTGATTAGATCCTGCCTGTACTGCTCCACCTCCTCCTCTGTGAACAGGGAGGCTTTGTAGCGAGGTTCCAGCAGCGGGTCATGGAGGGTGGCGGACAGGTGGCTCACCATGACTTCTTTCAGCGACATCATCATAATGTCAATGCCTATCTTCTCCCCAAAGAGCATCTCGACCTTCTTGCTGAGGATGTG
Source organism: Ictidomys tridecemlineatus (assembly GCF_052094955.1). NCBI lineage: Eukaryota > Metazoa > Chordata > Mammalia > Rodentia > Sciuridae > Ictidomys > Ictidomys tridecemlineatus. The sequence goes on from NW_027521581.1 coordinate 257,363, forward strand.
GATCATGGGGATGACCTGGCTTAGAGTGGACATGTAGGTACTCATCTCCAGGCTGGTGGTATCTAAGAGTTTCAGTGCATGACACATAGACTGCATGACTTCCCACTGGAAGCAGCTGATCAGCTCTCTGAAGTTGCACTCGATGGACATCTCCTTAATGACCCTCCTCTGCTCCAGCAGCCATTCCAGCATTTGCAGGGACTTGCTCCACCTGGACTGCACATTCTGGACGAGGCAGTATTGCTGCAGCTCTTACTCCCGCTGCAGTGTGGCCAGCTTCTCCCTGGCACTTGGGGAGTGCTTGGGCCGCTCACACAGCTTCTGGGAGGTACTCAGCAGGCTCTGCACCATCCTCTGGCTCTTGATGGCCTCACTTATGATCAGGTCCACCTTGTGGCTGAAGCAGGGCATGCTCGAGTGCTCCGCCTTGGTCAGAATCTTGCGATGCTCTGGTTGTTGGTGACCATGATGCCCGCTTGCAGGCCGATGGACTTACACCCAAGCTTCTCACCAGCACTCTAGCTGCTTCTGGATGCTGCCACCGCCATAGACACAGTCAATCTGCGATGTGTCCAAAAGCGCTGATCAGTGGTGGTCCTCTCAGTGTGGGCAGGCCAAGAACGCGAAGGTGAGCCAGTGGGCAGTGACGGTCAGGTACTCACAGGTCTGGGTACTCATCCGATGTGAAGTGGACCACACTGCTGTCAGCCTCCTTCAGCTGCTGTCAGAATCATCTGCTTAACATTGTCATACATGCCTGGGATAGCTGTCCTGGAGAAGTAGGGAGGGGAGTACAAAGATTACTGAGGTTTCTAGTATTTGAGCAGCCTGACAAAACCAACCGTTATCCACAAAGAAGTATGGCTGAGGTTAAGTGCGATCATTTCTGCTATCAGACTGGTGATTTTTTTTGGCAATTGAGTGAGAGTCATAAAACTTCTCACTGGGGTCATTGAAGGAGGACCTGCCCAACAACTCTGTGTTCAGTGGCCCCTTGATGCCTGGAGAGCTGGACAGGGTGGTCTTGGAGTGGACCTCTTCCTTGAGTACATACTGGAACCTCTGCAGGTGCCTCCGGAGGCAGCTGGAGCCCCAGGTTGGTGGGCTTCTTGCCCCTGCTGATGGTCCAGCTGCAATGCAGACACACCACCTTGGTGGAGTCCACAGAACAAAGGGAGAAGTGGTTCCACAGCTTGAGGTCTTCTTGCTGCTGATGGGAAACACCACTGGTGGTTCCTCCTGACCACTGCTAGGAGGCCAGGTATCTTAGAGGAGCTTTCTGCAGAAGCCAAAGTGGCAGCTAGAGAGTTTGCCAAACTGGCACCCAGGAAGCCCTTCTGGGCCCCGACCACCTTGGGGTGGCATCTGTACAGATGTTGCATCAAACAGCTGGTGCCCATATCCCTCTTCGTCCCCCCACTGATGACGCAGTCACAGTACAGGCACAGGGCCTTCAGACTGTCCATGGGGGCTGATGAGAAGTGGTGCCAGACTTCCGACTTCAGCCTCTTCATGACCTTCTTGTTCTGCTGGAAGACAGCACCAGGCTCACATCTCCTTGGGCTCTACCTGCTGGTCTGCTGCTTCTTAAGAGAGACGCCAAAGGAGGACTCGCCCACATCTTTGGAGGATGACAGAAGGGACACATCCCTGAGACGTGCATCCCTAGGCAGGTTCTCAGCCAGCCTGTCTGGGTACGAGGAGGTCGAGGGGCGCTGTTGGACCAGCTTTCCTGAAGAGGATGATCCGGGTTCCCCCTCTGTAGGCAACAGGGTGGGCAGCAGGGTGGGGAGGTGTGGGGTACAGAAGGGGGATACCCAAGCCATCCCCCGTTTTCCTACAGCATGATGGAGCCTTGCACTCTCCACATGTGCTGGATGAGCAGTTGGTGCCCAGGTCTTTCCGTTCTTACCCCTGCTGAACTCATGCAGTGCACACAGAAGGCCTTGGAGCTACCCAGTGGGGACAGGTAGAAGTGTTTCCAGATGACCAACCTCCTTCTGGCCCCCGTGCTCCTGGGAAGGCAAAGGCTTCTTTCCCTCATGCCCTCTGTGGTTCGCTAGTAGTGGAGCATGGCAAGGTGGGGGAAGATCCTACCTGGGCCTCCTCTCTGCTGTACCTCCAATGACCAGTACATCAGAGACCTCAGAAGAGACCACAGACATGGGCTCTTCCTGCATGTGGTCAGGGAATGGGATCGTAGCTGCCGTCTTCTGGGCAAGTCTGATGGGCAAGAGTGTGGAGCCCACATCCCCAATCTCTGCAGGCTGTGGTGGAAGCAGGAGTGAGGGTGACAGCAAGGAGGAGCCCAGGGACACACTTCAGTTCCCCTGCACTAGCTTGGTGGGGTGCGCAGGCCTCATGTGCCTCATGAGGCAGCTGGTGCTCAGGTCTTTCTCGTTCTTGCCCCTGCTGAACTCCTGCATGCAGTGCCTACATATTGCCTTAGTCTGTCCCAGAGGGAGATGGAGAAATGGTTCCACACTGGAGATTTCTTCCTGGAGCTGATGTGGCAGCTGGAGAGGAGGCTCTGGGTTACGGCTTCCATGGCCACACTGGGCTGCGTGCTGCTGTACTGGGGGAACAGAGCCCCATAGCCATCCTCCCTGAGGCACCACCAGCCTGGCCCTCCACCTGCTCCTCACATCCTCCTGCTCAGTCTGAAAGTCCACCCCTTCCAAACAGTGGCTGGGAACTGGATCATCTTCTTCCTCCTCTATTTTTGAACTTGTCATCAGAAACACAATCACCTTTTCCTCTGGGACTAGTGTCCTAGTTTTCTTCCACCAGGAACCATAACTACCCTAGCTCATTCCTCATGCTAGTGTCTCAGGTCAATGGAGAGCTGGTCTGAGTGCCCCTGTGCACATGCATCACCGTCACCCTTTCATAGCCATTCCATCTCTCGGGCTGCTCCTGTGAGTGCTCCACATGGGGCTCTGCTGCCATGTGCCTGGCCATGGGGACGCACAGGGGAGACTGGCTGCAGGTCTTGAAGACCGGGTCCCCACCACCTTGACAGCACCTCCTGCATGTCCCAGATGCACACAGGAAAGCTCACAGCAGTGGGACACCTCACAAAGCAGAAGCAATCCAGGGCCATCGCCTCCTGCGTCCTTTGAGAAGCACGCCTTGGTGCTCAACACGAGGCAGAGTTACCACCACCAAGTGAGAAGCTGAGAAGCAGGTGAGCCTGCTAAGACACAGCCAGCCACAGCCAGCAGCCTCCAGGGCCAGGAAGGGGCCTCCCACCAGGCACACTGGCCCCTGGTCAGCATGTCCTGGGTTAGCGTCACACTGCCTCGAGAGCTCAGAGCTGTGAGTAGAAGGGACAAAGGCAGGCAGGACAGGAAGGCAGAAGCAGACATTCATCCACATCTACCAGAGGTCCATGTCCCAGTTCTCACTCTGCAAACTCTAGGCAGGCCAAGGATCTGGGCGGCGCTGGTCTGTGCGCTGGGGACCCCTATTGGCGTGGCGCCCATTCTTTAGCTGCTTTGTCTGCCCCCAGCGCCCCTCCTGCTGGCTAGGCACCACAGCCAAGGACTTTGGCCCAGTAGCCTGAAATGCTGAGGTCCCTGCGCCCCTCCCAGGGACCCATGTGCCAGCGTGGGGGGCACCAATTAAATTTGATTTGTAGCTGCATTAATTAATTGGCCTTAACATTTTCCAGAACAGTTAATATTAAAGTTTGGAAGAACAAACAATATTTTGTAATAATTAGGACCACTGAAATAGTACCATTAAAGAACAATCATTAGCAGCATTTCACATTTATAGATATCACCTACCAAACCACAAATCAAATTAACATATTCCTGATTTGTTTTTTATTAGCTGTTAACTTTATACAGAATTCCTTGTTGAATTCCCTAATTGAATGTTGTTGAAAAGTTAAGATTAGTTGGCACGGATTTAGGATTTGTCATTGATTGTGCTTTCACAAAAGCTTGTGATAGCTGTTAATTTTATATAATTAAATATGTTTTTGCATTATAATTTTAAAATATTTTGCTGAGAATATGTTTTATCAGTGTTATTTCTGAAATACATATTTTCATTATAAAAGGGTCAGGTCAAAATAATTCAAATAGTTTATGTAAGAATATGAATAAATAGATCCAGACATCCTTATAAATTTAAATGGTATCTTCTACCCTAAAATTAAGATAAATGTTTAGGAATCCTTAACACCTTTACCTACAAACTAAAATGTTGATACACTTTAGACAAAAGCTATTAGGTGCTGGGACAGCAACATAATTTAACTTAGACAAAGAGTTAATATTTTAGTTTTGTCATACATTCATAAAGATTGTTGTTCCACTTAACTTAAAATGTTATTTTGGATTTAATTTTTTGTTAGAAAAATTGATGTATGTTGAAAAGAAATTTTTTTAAATGAGAATTTCTCTCATTCTTATAATCAAAGAAATCAATAAAGGTGGACTGCCACTTGTTCTCCCTCTTTGATGAGATTAGACTCTCTGTCTACCTTGATCAATAGATTTTTAAAATTAGGTAACTTTTAAATCCAAAGTTTTTGTACAAATCTTTTTATGGCACCATGAAAAGAATCACAAATTCCGATTTTGTGTACAGTATTAAACAATCAAACAAGGAGATTTTTCAAAGTAGTTAATAAAGCTCAGTTGTGTGAAGAGCCCTTATCTATATGTATGATAGGTTTTGAAGAAAGCTACTCTAAGATGAACTGTGCTGTGGCAGAAATATAAAATCATCCTTGAAGATAAGTTGGCTTGAGTCTACAGAGCCAACTTTATTGCAGCATGAAAAACTCCTTTTTGCTTGGATCTGACAATATTAACCTGGCATTGGACATGATCACCAAAGGAAAAAGGATCCATTAAAAAATGAGAGTAATGGATAAACTGCTAAGAAGCCAGCACAACAACATGTCTTTGATGATTTCTTTTGAAAGAAACATTGTACTTATCTTAACGTCACACGAAGACATGAATGTAATGAATGGACCTGTTAAGCATTAACAATGCTTACCAATAATAAAATTTTATTTAAAGTCAAGATACATCTTTAAAATTACAATTCCAGAAAGAAGCAGGGTTGGTCATTAAGTCATAATTAAACACTAGCATACAACCAGAAACATTGTACTGTCATAAAACCACAATGTCAGATGAAAACCACAGAAATAGTTCCACTCAGTCCTAGCATCCAGGAAATTCATTTTAAAGGTGTTCCTTTTTTGGGCTTTCCCAATTTGTACTCAGCAATGAAATCAGAAACCTTTTGTGATGTGTTAAACATTCATTTTCTGTATATATACTGTATGATCCTAAATAGAATACAGAATTTTCAACCCATCTTAAATGATCTGATAACTTACATCATATGCTTCATTTTATCATGGTCTACAGTGTATCAAATATATAAAAGGACAAAAGTAAAAAAGATCTCAATGTCAAATTAAGATCTGTGTCTAGTACATATTGATAGGTGACACCCAAGCAAGTACTGGTACTTTTGACAGTTGTCTTCCATAATAATTATTCTGTTCCTTTAATGCCATTTGGTTTAATAATATGCACATACTCTCACAGTCATGCACTCACTCACTCAACCATACACACAAATACATAAAAAGAACTTACACGATTTCATTGTTCTGGCATTCGAGCTCTCCACAAGTGTCCTCAAAGGCTCCCCTCCACCTCTGGCCCTCTCTTCGATGGTTTCATAGGGAATGATAACATTTCCTCGAGCTCCAGATGTTCTCAATACCTTCACCTCCATGATGCCAATGCTCTCATTCACGAGTCTCAGGTTCCTCAAAAGTAAAGATACCAGCATGGTTGTCATCAAAACTGGTTACCGTGGCCACGGAGGGTGATCTAAGGCAAGCAAGAGTGGAGACTGATTGGTTTTCAGGATGCCATCTTTGGAAGCCTCAGAAGATACTTTGACATTGCTGAGGTGTGCAAGAAAAATTTTACCCTCCTCAAAGCTGTCATCATCGATGATGCCAACTCTGATTTCCTTCTGGGTCTCACCAGGTTTAAGACCACAGTTCCTTCAGTGAGTTCATAATCAGATCCAGCATTGGCCATGTCCCCTCTGTTTCCTGAAGTCAATGAACACAGAGTTGGTCAAATCCACACTTCTGCAAATAATGGTAAGGACCACAGTACCACAGTTGTCCAGACACTGATATGTCCCCTGTTCAAAGAAGACCTTGCTCACTGGGTCACTTTTGGCCACTTCCATGTTGACTTCATGCATGCTGACAGTCTTCCTTGCTTGGTCAGCTACATGCCTCTTTAAAATGTTGCCAGCTCGGTCATCAGGCAAGTAGCTTGAATGTGATAAAATGCTTGGCTTTTTTGCTGCTGACTTAGGATTTCGTATTTGGCTAATTCTATTAACTGCTCTATTTCGTTCTCTGGATGTTTCTGCTTCAGTTCCTTCAGAATCCTTGCCATTTCTCCCTTAGTTTATTCATCATTTTGGTCCCTCTCTCACTGACCTCCAGAACCAGAGCGCCATCTAAGAAATTGTCAACCTGAGAGCTGACTACTTTTCCATCCATTTCAATTTTCGTTTTGGAAGATGGCTGGTCCCCCTTGTGTTCAGTGATTATTCCCCTCTGCTTGCCAGCCTGATACTGCTTGTAGACATACTTGTAAAACAGAAGCCTCCTATCTGCTACCCAGGCAAACACAACACAGAAGGGAAAGAAGAAGAAAGTTAGCAAAACGTCCCAGACCTCCACAACACCAGGAGAAATGAAAAGTGTAGGCGAAGATGCTCCAGGCTGCCATCACAAAGAACACATGCAGATGCTGAATCTTCCTCATCTCTCCATCAGGGACCACCTAAACACAAAGTGCAACGATGATGAACATGCTGAAGGCAGCACTTCCCACGATGGTGCTGGGCCCCAGGTCTCCTGCAGTGAAATACAGTGTAAGTGTACTTCAAAATTTAAGATCATCAATAACTGAAAGCAGAACCTTGGGAGCAGAAAATCCCAGGGCCATCACAGTCAGGTTGAACATAGTCTCATTCCAGATCCTCATAGTCATCTTGGTGGTCTTTCCATTGTTTTTCTTTATGGTTATTTATTTTTCTTGGGATGTGATGACTTCCATAAAGGACACAAACTGGTCAACAATGATAGAGACTCCCAGAAACATGTTGACAATAGCCCCAAAATACCCTGTAGCTCTAGCAATCTTGTCTCTGAAAGAATAATCTTGGGGCTACCAAATAGGCAAAAATCACCCTTTTCTTGTGGTAATATGAGACAGTACACTTGCTGGTATCATTTTCTCCTCTTTCCATTTCGGTCTCAGGAGTTATATGGTCCATATGGGAAAATAAGAAAGCCATCAGAGCTAACATATGAAATCTCATTGGAATCATGGGTGAGAGGCTTAACCAAGGCATGTTGTACAGGGAGATGACCAACTGTCCTGACATATTGGTAAAAAGAAGATGGGGCAGGGAAGGTAGAAAAATAATCACATCATTAGACCCAAATCCAAAGCATGATTAATACCTTTACATAAATTTCTGTATGTTTGACCATCACAATATCTCTGGTGAATCATCATTAATCTGATTCCATCAGTGATTAGGCAATGTTTTGTGAAATTTACAGTTTGATCTCTCTTTTGTGAATTTTCTACTTGTAGTTCCATTCATTGAGCAAGACCTATGACTGACTTCCAGGAAATGAAAAGTTCAATTTTAAGCCTGGCCTTATTAAGCACACATTTATGCATACTAATGGACAACAAGAAAGAAAAACAAGACTTTTGAAGCATTAAAAATAACCTCCTTGTTGCTAAAGCAGATATTTCTTTTAAATTTTGATTAGTACATTGTCTTCAAGGACATTTTTCATTGAGAAAACCACTTTATTAAGATTCATGCATTGAAACTGAGACTCTGAAAAACTCCTACCAACACAAGGCATGATGATGATGATCTTAAATTTTGAAGTACACTTACACTGTATTTCAAGAAATCACACCTTACGGCTCTAAACTTGGAAACAGATAAATCTCTACATTTGCCTGCAATCAAAGCTCAATGGTATTTGTTCTCAAGAGGAAAAAAAATTCCACTATAATGCAATATTTCCACACATTAAGTACAGGTTTTAAAAGCATGTTTTGATGAGAGCACATTTTCTCCTAATTTTTAGCAACCCAGAACTCCAGATATATTAGCAACTGGGCATCTGGTATTTCAAGAACACTCCTTTCTATTTGTATACATAGCCTGCTTCACAACCTGCAGGCTGACCCCAACAGAAAGGACAGATAACTGGGTCCAGGCCTAGTTGTCTGTAAGACCCTGGCAGGCTTTGAAATCTATATTACCAGCCATAAAATGTTCCTTCTCTGTGTCAGTGTCACACTTTCCATGGTCATTCCAAAACACACATTAGTTCTATAGTGGGCTCAAGAACGATGATTTCATCTAAATCAGCTTATTTGGCAAAGAAACAGAGACAAAGTGTGTGTGTGTGTGTGTGTGTGTGTGTGTGTGTGTGTGTGTGTGTGTGTGTAATATGAAGGGCTATAGGCAATTAGGGATAAGACAACAGAGTCATTGAGGAACACAGAGAATTGCAAGCAAAGTAGTGGACAGAATGACCACAGCCCTAAACTCAACCACCAACTCATGCAAAACTCAGCTCCGATCTCACATCACCTCAGCTTCCAGGACCTGGGGTTTAGGGGCTGGGGTAAAAGGGGTAGGGAATGGATGCTGAAGTCCAAGAAGGTCCACAACTCTCATCTGGACCTTTTCTTCTAGACCTAAGAATTCACCAGTGAATAAGAGAAAGTCTTGGTCTTCTAAGAGCTTATATTCTAATGGGGAGGAATAAATGAAGTATAAGGTGGTAACTGGCTTCAGGGGAGGCCAGTTATGACATCCATAGCACATGGATAGGAAAAGCATCCTGAGTCAGAACATAGCCCTGTGGCCTGAAAAAGTTAAAAGAGGAGCTGGATGAGATGCTCCCATAGCTCCATGCTGCCTGAGAGCCACCCACGTTTGTCTATGTTTGTTGCTGATGGCTTGCACTGAAAACTGCTCCAAGGTCCCAGGAGAATCACCATGGTCAGCACATTCTGGAAGATCCTCAGAGATCCCACCATGGCCTCAAGCCCCTTGTAGCTCATCACTATTGGGAGATAACCTTCTTTTGTATTTCTCCCATACTGAAGAAGACCAGGAGAGGGTAAAAGGCTGGCAAATGAAAGAAACACATTTACAAAGCATGCAAGAGTTCATGGTCAATGTGTGTCTGCTTGTTCAGCCATTACAGGGCTTGGGTGGATTATGAGATCCCTGCTTAAAACAAGATGACCTTCCACTGGCCTGCAAGAAAAATAGAGGAGATTTAGTTCCAACTCTCTTATGCATTCATTTACTCCATAATTTATGTGCGCTTAGTATGAAATTTAGAATGACTCACTAGGCTCTCTTCTAAACCTAAGAATTCATCAGTGAATAAAACAAAGTCTCTGTCTTCTCAGAGCTTACATTCTAATGGGGAGAAAACAAAGTAATAAATGAAATATCAGGTGGTAAAAAGTACTACAGTGTGGGAAGGGCAGAATCAATCTAAGGAAGACTGTGTGTGTGTGTGTCTGTGTGTGTGTGTGTGTGTCTGTGTGTGTGTGTGTGTGTGTGTGTGTGTGTGTGTGAATGCATACACACATACAGCAGCATGATTTTACAGTAGATGGTTAAGGAAGGCCTCTCTGATAAAGACAACATTTGAGCAAAGTCCTGAAGGAAGCAAATGGTCAACCTTGTGGAAACTGCAGGAAGAGTATTACAACAAAGGACAAAGGTAATGGTGATGGTAATGGTGCTTGGCACATCCCAGAACCACAGAGAAACCAGTGTGGAGGAAGGGCTGTGCAGGAGTGGAAATGCAAAGGGAATGGATCATGGGGCCACTGAGTCCACTGAGGTACTGGCTTTGATGAGGAGAGAGACAGGAATCTCAGGGGGTTCTGATCATAAAGTAATATCTAGTTTTCCTTTCAGAACAGGCTCTCTCCTGGTTCAGTGGAGATATTGCAGGGGATGGGAGGAAACAAGGAGACCAGCTCATGCCTACTATATTGAGATCTGATTTCTAAACAATCCCAATGCCTAGCAGGTATTCAAAAATCAAAGAGCAGACAGCTAACATTTAAAAAGGGGTAGTTATCCTTTTAGTAGTCTTGCAACTTAAAATGGCTTGGAGACTGATAAGGATCAAAAAAGGTAAAATATTTGTAACAAATAACAGTAGTGAACAGAGAGAGTAAACCCTGAAGAAAGATTCAAACCTGTGTCTGTCTCCAAGCCTGATATAATTAATCACTCCTTCAACTCACTGCCAAATTCATCATTCTATTTTTCAAATTTCAGCCAAAATAAACTTGCTAAGGATCAGATCTGACACTATGACTCTACTTAAAACTCTTTGTTGGCTCTCTTTTTCCTCATGCCCTGTGGTCAAAACCCTCAGTAGTAAGCTCAAGATCCTTAATGATCTAACCTCTGTACTCCTGAATGCAGAAATACTTTTGATTCCTAAATAAGGCACTTTTTTACCTTTTGGCCTTTGCAGACTATGTTCTTTCCTCTAAACATTTTTCTTCTTACAATCAAGGTTCAAAAAAGTATAACAAATCACAGTCAATTTCTTGAGAGACCGATATTGGGTTCTTTTCATAAATCTATTATAGATATCGTGCTAAATTATTTACATGTATCAGTTATAGCTAATATTTATAATAACAAGCATTTTTGTATCACACAACTTTTAGTGTTTGTATTTCCATTATGATCTTTGTAAACAGCACCTCCTGGAGTTGTGTAGTGGGCAATACACTAAGCCCTATCCAGTATATACTATTAGCTCATTTACAAAGTGGAATAACTGAGGTATAGACTAGTTAAGACCTTGTTGAAAATCATACAGATAGCAAACTTCTGAGTTAAGATTCACACCCTGTCTACTTCCATTAACTGTTCCATTAGGTCATCCCTGATAGTTGGTGAAGTAATGCTGGACAATTGTTGGATTTGGGCTTGAATTAGTCCATTGGAAAGCCTCTTGACTTCTAAGCAGGTTAGAAGAACTCAGTTAGCAATAGTCTTGTGGAAGGTTTCCAACAGCCTGGCTTTTATCTTATGGATTAGAGACTCAAGCATCAATGACTGTGGTATGTAGCATGAGAGCTGGCATGTTCCTAGAGACAGCAGCCCTATGCTTCCTGCCCTTTAGCAACTGCCTGGCAACCTTTTCCTGCATGCACAGTCAGGGCACTCTCTTAGTTTGGCCATAAAAAGGCCCTACCCTCCATCTCTGCCCTAGCCCACATCTCACAATGTCTTCTTAGCCAAATGAGGACCAGATGTGTAAAAATGCATGGATCAGTAAAAATCCATTGTCATTATTGGGGAAAAAGGAGAGGGGCTTCTGAGGTTACTGAAAATCATCACAATTATATTCAAAAAGTGACAGCATCATAATTTGTGTAACCAGGGGACGGAAAACACTGATGTAAGTTATTGGCAATAAAACTGGGAAGAACTCTTTGGACTTTGGTTGCTTTCTTTATTTAATGAATTCCAAACCCAGAAGGTTGTGAGGATGTGGGAAAGGTGTTATCTAAAGGAGTTGCTTTTCTTCCTGTATTTCCTTTCTTCCATGGTCTTCCTTCCATTATAAGATTCCAGAAGTTCTATTTAACTCTCCTCAACTTCCCTGAGATATATATAAATATATATAAAAAATTTTACAAGAACATTAAGCAGGAAGATAAGAACAGAGGCCACAGGTATCTTGGTTTGTTCCCGGCTTTCTTATGTTCTTCCTTGATCTACTGAAGGCTGACACAAAAAGTAGGCTGATTTTTATGGTGTATTCAGATCAACTCTTATGTCTATGGCCAGGGATCACTTAGGAATATCTACTTCATCATCAAAATGAGTCTTAAGCCCATGAATATCAAGAACACCTGAATTATCTTCTACTTACTATTTATTTTAAGACAAAACAACTTTATCATTACAAATTACAAACTTTAATGGGTCTGACAAAAAAGAAGGTAAAGAGATACTTGCCTGCCAGTAATCCAGGCACCTGTGCTGAAGGGAGAAATCAGTTACAAGGAAGAGAAACACATGCCTACAGACAGGTCTTTATCAAACTGCTTTGTAAAGGATAAGGAAGCAGCTAGGTTGCAAAGGGGCTTGAAGAGGAGTGAGGCAGCAGAGTGCCTACTCCCCACAGGAAACCGGGGCCAGTTTTAACTACCAAGGAGAACCTGACTCAGGAGAAAGGAATATGCTGCTGTCCTCACCAGCCCTCACAATGGATGGCCTAATCCCATTCTATTGATTGGCAGTGGGGTTATTCCAAGGAACTCCCTGACTCGCCTTCATCAGGACTTGGAATTCCCTTCTATGTAATTTTTGCTGACTGAAAGCCTCAGAGCTAAGCAATTAATCTATTTCTAAGGCAACATGGAAGCAAGTATAAATCTTTACCCATGACTGAAGCAAGTACTTTCCAGGGCTTCTAGACAAGGAGATGTTGCCAGAGGATGAAGATATTTTTAATGTGACATGTGACCATCCCATCTAAGGTTCAAATACTCCTCTGGCTCCCAGCCTCAGTCTATAAGACCAGGGTCAGAATTCAGAAAGGAACTTAGTTTCCACAGTACTCTTTGCTACTACCTTTAAAACTTTTTCTTTTTCTTTCTCTCTCTGTCCTCTCCAGAGTTTCATCTCAGCTGATTGATAAATTGGGACAAGTCATGTAAGGACTGGGCTACGGGAGGTCTTGTGAAGAATGAAGTCCTTCTGCCCAAACTGATGAAAGTGGAGTGAGGGTCCTGTCCTGGGTTAGAAATCCTGTCGCTAAATTGTTCAGCAAGGAGAGCAACTAGGGTAAGGACCAGGTAAAGTGACTAGAAAAAATATATATATAAAGAAAAGATACACTTAGGATTTAGGATAATGAAGAAGTTCTTGGAAACAGGTCATGTGATGAACCTGTTAGCCCTTTTCTCTATTTTATTTTTCTACATTGCACTTACTACTTTTATCTGCTGTGTACTTTATTCAGTAGTTCTACATTTTGTCTTTCTCCCTCTGACAGATGTAAACCCTGGAAGAGCAACATCTTTTTTTCCCTTTTTACCAATGCATTCCCAGTTCCTAGAGGAGAGCCTGGCACATAGAAAATGTACAGCACATGTTTACTGAATAAAAAAAAAATAATTATCATAGGGTCATGTGCTGATTCCCCAAATCTCTGATGCTGAATCATAATCTGGGACTTGGGCCTCAGCATTTGCATTGGAAAATACTCTGTGAAACTGATGAGCCCTAAAATGTGCAAAGTTCAACATCAGGTTGAAAAGCCAATATCAGTGTAAGCTGAAGGAAATGAAATAAATGTTTTAGGTTCATAGTAAAAAATCTCAGGCTGGAAAAATTGTCTCTAGCATAAAGAGATGACCTGGGGCCCTGACATCTTGCCCAGCACCTGGCCCTATATCAGCCCTGGCTCACTGATTGTATGGGCTCTGTTGAGAGAGTCCTGACCCTGGGGACATCCTCAAGGAAGCCTATCTTTCCCTCCTTTGAATAATTTAAAGAAATCTTGTGTAACACCAACCAAAATCATCTTCATTATAGAGTCCCTGTAAAAGAGAAAGAGAACCAAGATTTAAATTTTTATATTAACTCTGCAGACAAACATGGAAATATGGGCTCGCAGAGGAATACTGGAGCAGAGAGAGTCTTCCAATAGAAATTAAAGAAAGAAGGATTCAGAGAGAAGATGCACTGATAATCTTGGGTTCCATGTGAAGTCAGTCAGGATTGTCCTTAGAATTACTGCACCAGGGTCAGAGAGCAGGGTTTAAGGCCCTCACTTAGGGCCATTAATGGCAATAATGACTGAAATCACTGACTTGAGCATGTGCTTTGCATTCATGATTCCTGCTGACCTCTGTGACAATATTGCAAGGAGATCTGTATTATCATTCTCCTTTGATAAATTAGAAAAACAAAAAGTTCTTACAATAAGTTGTCAAAGGTCACACAGACTTAAATGACAGCTGGGATTTAAATGTAGGTACTTTGCATCACACCAAAAGGATATCTGTTGTTTGTTTCCACTACATAGGGTAATAATGCTGTTCTTTGTGGACAAAGAGCTCTGCATTTAGATACTTAGTATAGAATGACCTCTCACACTGCCCCTGCCTCCCACCTGAATAAATGTGTTCAGACTGCATTAGTACATCCAGGGCTTTGTGTGTTTTCCATTCCTGTTTCTTGTCTCCTTCCCCAACCCCCAATTTATAAACACTCATATTCATCAAGTAATAAGGGAAAGATGATTCATTTGGGGGATCATCAGCTGAAGTCTGCAGTCTGAAATCATTCCAAAGTCATGTAACAAACTTAAGGTTCTTCCACTTGCTCAGGAAGGAAAAAGGAGAAATAAATTCTAGCATTGAAAAAGCAAAACTAATGAGGGGAATGGGATGGGAGCCATGGGAAATGATACAGAACAGTCATAACAAATCACTTAATACATCACTACTAACAAATCTATACTTTTTTTTCCAGAATCTTAATGCAACTCACAACTTTACTTACTTAAGTCAAGACTTTTTGTTTTAATTTTAAATTGGTCAGAAATCAAGAAAACTGCAAGAACAAAATGTCATTCATGGTTTCACCTGCTGAGATTTTCTGAGCCACTCATATGTGCCAGATGCTGTGAGGTGGCAAGGCAGGAGAGAGTCCACATACTGGGAGACACAATTGTTTAATTACTAGAGAGTCACAGGAGAAGGGAGACATCCCTGGCCTTCAAACAGTTGCATCATTCAACATTCAACTGAACTACCCAGTTCCCAGGTAAGTGTCTGGGGTCTTGGGTTACTAGAACCAAGATTCTAGAAACTTCAGATCCTTCAGTCTATGGCTCTATAACCAAGAGATTTCAAATATAAACTTGAAATCTTAGAGCAGGACCTTGGAACATCTCCTCTGGACTCTGAAATTTCCAGGGTCCTCTTGATGGACAGTGATAACTATTTTAGGTAATAATCTGTTCATTATCATCCCTGAAGAGACAGAGCAATCTTTCTTTGATGTTTGATATTATAAGGAAAAGGAACAAGGTCATACGCATTCTTTTATATATAATGCATACAAAAATATCTCCTACCTTAAAATATGTTCTATGCTAGCTGCTGCCATTTATCCTTAAGGAAATTTTATATAGTGTGTACTCTCCATATTTCTAGGTTTGGAGTGAAGGACCCTTCTTGTACTCACAAAGAAGTTAGTGAGTGGCCTTAATGTACAAACACCTTCACAGACACTTCAGGAATTACAAAGATAATTGATAAAAGATCCCTGCATTAAGGAATTCCCAGTTTCTGTGTGAAAGCTACCATTAGTGACCATTAATACTAAAGAGAATAAGGAAAAATTTATAAAGGAGGAAATGAGAAGAATGACAAAGCTGAAAATGTTAGAGGACATTCTAGAGGGAAGAAATGATGTGAAAAAGGCACAGAGCAATGCTTCTCCAACTTTAGCTCCCTAGCAATCACCTGGGAACGCATTACAAGGCAGACACCTGGGCCCTATATTCTGATTTATAACAGGTGTAAAAAGGACCCCCAGATTTGTATTTCAACAAGCACCGGGGTATTTCTGAGAGAGTGGTCTTGGATCATCCCTTGAGAAGCACTGGTGTAAAGGGTAGAAGGGCATAAAGGAAAAAAGAGAAGCCAGGAGAGAGCAGAACTGGTGGAAACCAGCTGCCTGGCAAAAATATGTTCTGGGAGGCCCTAGAAGGAAGCTAATGCCTAAAAATAGAGGGCAGAGTTCCCTAGTATCCAGAAGAAAATAATGTGAAATAATGCCTCTCACAAACTGGAATTCTAGGCAGGACTGAAATATGAGAGGCCTGTGCATGTGTTCCTGGGAGTCAGGGGTTGGCTCTGAAGGAAAGGGGAGAAGGGACCCTAATTAGGAGTCCCATGGCACACAAAGAGATTAAAGTACTGAGGTAATTATGAAGCACCTACTTTATGCATGTGGGTTACTTCTGCCTCCTCTGAGCTGACATAGACAAGAATTTCCAAGACATTCTCTCATGTGAACCAAGACTCAGGATAAACAGAAGTCTTCAGAGACCTCTCCAGTTTTTTTATGCAAGCCCTAAGTAGAGGCAGAAAACATGCAGAACTCCCAGACAGGAAGCCTTGGATGACAGGAAAGCTTCGCTCCTTAAATTACAGGCATTTTATGGGGTATCCCCTGCACCCCCTCGTCACTTCAACTGAAGAGTGAATCTGATCTATACAGTCACTCTTGCTTTCTAGTGTGCCTCTTGGAACTAGGAATGTTGAATTAGGAATTAAATTTCAAGCTGCATGATAGGAACATCCAGAATGACTTTTTTTTTCATTTAAAATCTTTTTCAACAAGAAAAGCCACAGTGTTGTGAGCAGAGGCTGGTGAATTTCATGAGCTTTCCCACTGTCATGAAGTTTCAGCTTCCAGTAGATAGCTTTTCAGGAGATGGAAACCTATCAACTTGATGTTTGTGAGTCTTTCAGATTTTCCTGCATAGTCTCAACTCACAGTCCTTGAAAGAAAAAGATGCTCTTGAGAAGAGGAGAAGAGGAAGTAAAAATAATATAAAGGAAAAAAGTCAAGTAAATATGCTCACTTAATGGTGCCCCTTCATCAAAATTCTATGCTACAGTTTTCTAAACTTCCTGACAATATGCTCAATGGCTTGGCTGTAAATTCAGAAAAAAATCAGTTAATTTTAAAAAAGGGAAATCAGCTTAGAGGGGAATTTGTCAAATCTTATAATTTAGAAAGCACAAATGGATTTGCTTACATAGAAGTCTAGGCCCTTACTTTTGGAGATTCTCTTATTGGTCAGAGGTTGGATCTGAACACAGTGTGTGAGAGGTTTACATATGTAAATCAATGGAGGCTTTATTTTTTTATGTTCTCTATGTGGTTCTAAGGTTCAACCAGGGATGAACTTCAGTGAGTGAAAGGTGAACTAGCTAATTGATGGTAAAGACACATGAAAAAGCCCTCTTCTATCCACTTAAGTATATTTTCTATTCTGCTGTTCCACTCAATATTAATATTTAACAGAATATAAAAATGAAGACTTTTTGGAAATTTAAAAGACCATAGGACCACAAAGAAGCAGAAATGAGTATTTTAATTCTCCTGACAGGGATTTAAAAACAGAATAAACAGATTGAAAATTATGATCGAGAAAGTCCTGTCCATGGCTGCAGGGCCTCTATCTGTCTTGTTGAACACTCTATCTCCAGCATCAAGCCCATTGTTTTTTACATGGTAGATGAATTAACAGAACAAATCCCACTTACCCTAAGGGGATTTGTCTGTGTAGAAAGGAGACGGCTTTTGCTTTCAGGGTGAAATAAACTCTCTGGTTCCTGTCCAGTGGAATTGCAACTTAATACCAACTAGCTCCTGGTAACTGCAGTGTGGGCCCTGGATAACAACTGACATAGTCCCCATATCCACACCCACAGTCCTGCCTGGCCACCTACTCTGTGATGACAGGCAGATTATCTGTTACATTGCAGGAGGATTAACTATACAGAGATGGCAGTTAGACCCAGCCTCAGGCTAGAGCTTGTAAAATGACCCTTTTTCAGTTATCTCAGGAATTAATTTTAAAGCTTTTATTTGTTCCAATTTGTTTATTTGTTCATAAACAAGTCAAAGAATCTCTTATTTCATCTATTAAGAGAGAGTCATTAATCATGCATTTTATGTTTTATGCTTGAATTGTTAAAAATATTTTGAAGACTCAAGAAAACTGAACTTTCTGATAATGTTTAAAGTCAGTCACCAAATAACTCATTAAAGTTTGATGGGACAGAGAAAAATAAATTTCTCTTAATTAAATAAATAAAATTCATTTCTTCTTGTGTTCATTTAACAAATATTTATGAGGACCTGCTCTTTGCTCTGCATTGTCCTCCCAGACACTAGAAAGACAAAGAAAAAAAAAAAAAACACCAGTGCAGTTGCTATTCCTTTGGGACTTATATTCTAGAGGAAAAACAATAGGCAGTAAGCAAAATGAACAAATTAGCACATTAGAAGTTTCCATATGTAAATTTGACTATGAAAACAATCAAGCAAAGAAAATGGAACACAGAGTTTTGAGAATAAGTACTAGTTGAGGTGGTCAGTTTTGCAGAGACTTGAATATAGTTAAGATTTTCTATTAACAGTGCCATTATTATTAATTTTTGAGGTCCAAACAGAATAAATGATAAAGCATACATTTGTTTGAGATTCTTTTGAAATTTTCACCTTAATGTCACTGGACTTTTATTAGTGTTATCAATAGGGGCTTGGACAGGAATTTCACCTCTGGGTTCAGGAACACATCATATTATATCAATCTAATGGTTATCCCAAAAAAGCAGACTGGGCCCAAAATAAATAATGCACATAAAAAATGAATCCATTCAAAGGCACACCCCTTTGATTTTATTTAAAGAGTAGCCTCTTATTAATACCTGAATGGCCAATTTTTCAAAAATGAACTCTAATTAGTGGAACTCTTACTCCAAAGTCAATGGCACTGCTGAAAAGTCAGAGAATCTCATGTGTATAGTCTAATGATGGTTCAATGCCTTTTTTTTCCCCAGAATTCTGCCACCCGTCCTTTCCTTCTCTATTCTTATCTGAAATTCCACAATAAACACACACAAGACTGATGGTTCATCTACAATTCAGAAACATACTCTTACACAAATACATTACCATTCATATTCATGATGTTTAACTTGGCTGCCTATTTAATTACTGAAAATGGCCATATCAAAATTTGGACGTGTGCATGGAAATAAAAGCTGACCACTTACATTTTAAAATTTTATTCAATATCATTTTTTATTTCTAGGTTTTTATATACTTAGTTGCAAGTCTACTTTAAGGTTAAATATGATTTTGACCCAATATTGCTCTTTTGGAAAATGAATGATATTAGATTTGAAGCCTAAAAGATATGAATTATGTATATTATGAATCTTAAGAGAGATTTTTAACTTTTTATCAAAAGTCAAGTTCTGATTAAAAATTGAGGAAAGGTAGAACTTGGATGGAAAATTATTTAAGACCTCAAAATGCCTACATAACTCATAACATTGAGGTAGATGCTATGATTATCCTAACTTCATTAAGTTCTATGGAAGCAAGGACTTGGCCTATTCACTCTGTACTCCACACCTAGTATAGTGCCTAGCACACAGAAGTTGATCAAGCAAAGTGATTAAAGGACCCAAAGAAACTTTCAGACACAATTAAAAGTTTAAAAAACCCAGAAAAGTATCCCAGGCTGTGCATTGGCAAAGTGTGGCTGAACCAAGACCTCAGTATCAACATGCAGAGTAGAATCAACCCTTAACACCAAAATGCAATGAGTAACCTCAGCTTAGCAAGCATCAAGTGTGCAGGAGACAGTGGCTGGATCAACTGACACCAGTGACCAGACAGCTGTCAGGTCTATGGTGAGCTGGGATTCTTTTCATAGTTTTAACTAATTTGTGCTTGGTCATAAATTTTAATACAATTCCAAAATCCCAAAGACAATTCTTCACAGAACTAGAAAAAGCAACCATGAAATTCATGTGGAAAAATAAGAGATGCAGAATAGACAAAGCAATACAAAGCAAGAAGAGAGAAGTAAGACATATCATAATAGTATATAGCTTAAACTGTACTACAGAGACATCATAACAAAAACAGCATTTTATCATCATCAAAATAACACAGAGACCAATGAATGGTACAGAATAGAAGACAGAGAAAACTCACAAAAACACAGTTATCTCAAACTAGACCAAGACGCCAAAAACATACATTTAAGAAAAAAAAAAAAGCCTATTCAACAAATGGTAAATGGTGCAGGGAAAATTGGAAAGCCACATAAAATAAAAAGAAAGTAAAGCCCTCTCTCTCACTCTGCACAAAACTCAATTGAATATAGATCAAAGCTTAGGCACTAGAACAGAGATCCTGAGCCAAATAGAAGAAAAAGTAGGCCCAAATCTTCACTATGTCATCCTAAGATCTGACTTCCTTAAGGAGACTCCTACATTCCAAGAAGTAATTTTAGAATCAATAAACAGGATAGATTCAAATTAAAAAGCTTCTTCTCAGCAAAGGAAACAATCAATAGTGTGAAAATAGAGCCTACAAAATGGGAGAAAATCTTCACCACATGCACCTCAGAGCATTATTCTCCAGGATATATGCAGAACTCAAAAAACATAACACCAAAAAAACACATAACCAAATCAATAAATGGTCTAAGGAACTAACAGACGCTTCACAGAAGAAGCAACAAATACATGAAAAAATGTTCAACATTTAGCCATTAGTAGGAAGCAAATCAAAACTTCTCCAAGATTTCATCCCACCCCAGTCACAAACATGGTTATCAAGAATACAATCATCAAGTAACAATAAATGTTGGGGAGGATGTGGGGAAAAGGGCGCATGCACACATTGCTTGTGTGACTGCAAATTGAGGCAACCATTATGGAAAACAGTATGGAGATTCCTCAGAAAACGTGGACTGGAACCAACATCTGACACAGCTATCCCTTTCCTCATTTTATAACCAAACGACTTAAAACCAGTATATTACAATGACACAGTCACATTATGTTACAGCAGCTCAACTCATAATAGGTAAACTATGGAACTAACCTAGGTGCCTTTCAACAGATAAATGAATAAAAAATGTGATGTGTATGAGTATCGATATACATATGTGTGTACATGTATGTATACACACACACACAATGCACACACACAAAACACACACATACACACACATAAACAATTTTACACACATATATAGGATGGAATAAACTCAGCCTTAAGGAAGAATTAAATTATGACATTTGCTGGTTAAATGGATGGAGCTTATCATGCTAAGTGATAAGCCAATCCCAGAAAACCAAAGGTTGAAAATTTTCCCTGATATGCTTATGATAATCACAGTAAGGAGGGGGGTAGGGAAGAATAGAGTTGCTTTAGACTGCATAGAGAAGTGAAGAGAGGGAAAGGGGTACACTGGGTAGAATGGCTAGTAGAATGAATCAGACATTTATTCCAAAGTACATATGCAAATACATGACTAGTGTGATGCTACATCCTGCACAACCAGAAGCATGACAAATCATACTACATTTATGTCTGATATGTCAAAGTGCATTCTATTGTCCTGTAGAATTAGAACAATTTTTTAAAAAGAAGATTAAAGAAAACATACCAATTTGCAGAAAAAAATATGACTACAATATCTGTCACCTGGAGACAATCATGGTAACTGAAGCTAAACCAGTTTTCAAAAAACAAAGGACAAATGCTTTCTCTGATTTGTGGGAGCTAACCCACAATAGGAGGGGTGATGGGAACAGAAGTGCAGAAGATTAGACAATGGGGAATGGAGGGAAAGGAGGGGGCATAAACAAAGGAAAGACAGTGGTAAGACTCTAATGCAGCTTTCCCATGTATATACAGAACCACTGGCTGACCCTCCCCAGAGCTGAGACTCTGGCCAGGACTGCCTCTGCCCACCGGCAGACCACTTCAGGAGCTCAGATCCAGTAAAGAGCCACTGCAAGGACCTGTGCAGGAGATGGGGCCCAGGGTAGACCGAGTCCATCCACTCATCGTGAGACTGGTGCCAGAGCTCAGGTTCTGCCCAGGCCTGCCTCCTCCATCCAGCAGCTCCTTCCAGACCTCAGGTTTGGACCAGGACAGACTGCCACCAACAGACACTCAATGGTGGCCAATCCTGGCCCATTTCAGCCTCGACGACTTGAGTGGTTGCTGAAGCCCAGAGTAGGTCCCAGGTCTTCCCACCACCAGCAGACCCCTGCTGTAACTCAGGTCCCACCAGATAAGCCTTGCAGATGTGCACAGAAACCCGGAAAGAGGGTAGCCCCGGGAACATATGGCCACCACCAGACCACCACCTGAGCTTAGGCTTGGCCCAGGACTGACTCCGCCCACATGCAGAACCCTGCCAGAGTTTATACAAGGCACAGATTGGCCTCACTACCCTGCACAGGAGCCCAGGCAAGGGGAGGCCCTGTTCCATCCCACCACCTGAAGAACCCTACCAGAGCTCTAGCTCTGCCCACATCCAACTCAACGACCTGGCAGGATGAAGCCCGAGTCCAGGGTAGCCCATGTCCTTCCAAGTCATCAAGAAACTAGCAACTGAATTCAGGCTCTGCCCACAACTGATCCAACCATTGACAGTTGCAGAACTTTAGCCCCAGCCCATATCAGCCTCACTGACAGGCACAGGAGCCTGGCCCAAGGTAGGCCTAATACCAACTGCCACAAGCAGGCCCCAAGCAGAGCTCGGACCAAATGCAGGACTGCCTCCGATCAACAGGTGGAGCTCAAACTCAGCCAAGATTGTCCTTGCTGAACTGCTTGGGAGGCCAGGCAAGGTGGGCCCCCAGTGTCATCCTGCCACATGCAGAACCTCGCCAAAGCTTGAGCTCTGCCCAGATCCAACTCTATGACCTGGCAGGAGATGAAGTCCAAGCCCAGGGTAGCCCAAGTGTATCCAGTCACCATGAGACTGGTACCAGAGCTCAGGCTCTGCCCATGACTGTCTCTGACCACTGACAGACAGTCACTGAAGTTCAGCCTCAGTCAGGTCAGCCTTGCTGACAGGCGCTGGAGCCTGGCCCACAGTAGTTGGATGGACCTGTGGCTATCCTGTGCTTGGGTGTAGTCTCATCACAGGCCGAGGTCAGCCAGTGGCTGGAAGGACCAAGGCCTATCCTAGGTAAGGACTCCCATGCAGGTGAAATAGGCTGATCAGGGCAGAGCCTGAGCTCTGGTGGCATTCAGCCAGTGGTGGGATGACAACAGGCTTACCCTGAGAACAGGCTCATGTGCAGTTCAGCTGGGCAGATGAGGCCTGGGCCTGACCTCCGCAGGGATCTGCAGGTGGCGGTATGGAACTTGGCTTACCCTTGCTCAGGATCCCGCACAGCTGGCCTTGGCTGATCAGGCAGGAGCCTGAGCTCTGGAAGGTGTTCGCCTGTGGGCAGAGTCGGTCCTGGATGTGGCCTGAACTCTGCTGGGCGTTGGCTGGTGGCGGGATGGAGCCAGGCCTACCTTGGACCAGGCTCTCATGCCTGTCAGCAAGGCTGGCCTGGGCTGGGGTTGAACTCTAGCAGGTATCTTTCAGTAGGCGGAGTCAGAGTGGGGCAGAGCCTGAGCTCTGGTGGGCATCTGACAGTGGGATGAGTTCTTCCTGGACTGAGTCTGAGCTCTGGCAGGGGTCAGCCTGAGGTAAGATGGACCTGTGACTACCATTTGCCCAGGCTATCACCTCATGTCATCCTGGGAGATCTGGGCCGATCCTGAGCTCCCAAGGATCTTTGCTGATGAGTGGAGGCAGTCCTTGGCCAAACCAAAGGATCTATGGTGCCAGGTGGTGGCAGATAGAAACTGGGCCATCCCTGGGGACTGGCTCCTGGACAGAGCTTGAGTCCAAGGTAGGCCTGGCTCCATCCCGCCTCCAGCATGGTGTGGGAACCTCCTCCTGGCACTCCGCAGGCCTCGATAGTTTACTACTGAACCAGCAGGCCAAGGGGCCTTTTAAAAACAACAACAAAAAACAATTTACATATGATCTTTCAAAAGTGCATCAATGCATTCTACTGTCATATATAACTAATGAAAGCAAATGAAAAATTTTAAAAAGTAGATCAGCAATTAGGACTTTGGTCAACAAGTTGCCAGAATCAACTAATCTTCAATACCATGGAAAAAAGAAGACAGAACATGTTGTCCTAGAACGTGAAATTTTCCAGTGATTTTTATCTTGCTCAATATAAACCCAAAGTGGAAACAACTCATTCCACAGCTTGCTTTGGGAGCCTCCAGGGCCATGGCAGCCCCCTTGCTGCATTTGGTCTCTAGTGCTTGCCATTGCCTCTCCAAGGGTGTCATCTGAATTCCATGAGGGTAGGGATAATGATCTGTGTTCCCAGAGCCCAGAATTGGGGCAGTCCCACAGTTCTCATCAAGGTGTTTGAGGTTCTCTGCACTGTGGTGTAATTAGTGAATTACTTGGCCACTCATCTTCTCTCCTCTATTGGATATCCCTGAGGACTCCTCAGCACAAGAAGAATGACAAGCACGATCAAACTCGAGATTTCACCTCGGGGTCATGACAGAGAATCAGCACATCATGACCACACTCAGGAAACCAGATCATTACCATAATGGGATCTTGTAATGGTATGCAGAATCCCACAGGTATGCTGAGACTCAGTCCACCAGGAGAAAACCCTTGTGAACAGGAGGACAGTCAAGGGACCCTAGGAGGTTAAAGAAAGGCAGCACATTTAGGAAAAGCTCGCTCTACCAGATTGTTGTTGATTCTGGAAAGAGGACAAAGATGACAGGAGTAATGTGTCTTGTGTGTGAAGAAGAAAGTACTTGAGCCTGGTGGCCTGTCACATGGAGGCTGAGGCAGAAGGATTCCAAGTTCAAAGCTGGCATCAGCAACTTAGCAAGGTCATAAGCAATTCGGTGAAGTTCTGACTCTAAATAAAATACAAAAATGAGCTGGAGATAGGGCTCAGTGGTTAAGCTCCCCAGGGTTCCATCTTCAATACAATAAAAACAAATAATGTGGTAGAACCCAGAGAAGAAGATCCCATTGAAATCCATTTCAATAGCTATATGCAGTACTCAGGTGTTGTTCTCCTAAGTGTTAGGTGCAGGACAGGCTGAATAAGTTGTCTGTAGGGTATGCCAAACAAAGTTAGCGCAGGCCGACCTGACCACTCAACCTCTGTCTGGTTCTTTATCTCCTGTTTGCTTCAAGCCCCCACTCAAGGCTGAATGCTTGCAAACCCAGAGACCCTGTTAGATTTAGGCAGCACAGCAGAAGGTCTATAAAAGCCTTCCCCTGCCAGGCCCCCCCACTTTTCTTTCTCTCTTTTCTCCTCTGTTGCACTGCTGCAGTAAAGATCTCTTGGTTGCTCCAAGTGTTGTGGTTAC
This sequence comes from Ictidomys tridecemlineatus, assembly GCF_052094955.1. Classification (NCBI taxonomy): domain Eukaryota; kingdom Metazoa; phylum Chordata; class Mammalia; order Rodentia; family Sciuridae; genus Ictidomys; species Ictidomys tridecemlineatus. The sequence goes on from NW_027521581.1 coordinate 282,539, forward strand.
TTTCCTTTCATTGGTGCCGAAAACCAGGAAGAGGGTTAAAACCCACTTTTGGATCCCTCTTCATTCAGAAGTGCCACTCACTGGATGGCCTGAACCCATTTTCTCTACCAGCAGAACTCCATCCACCACAGGACTTTGATTGGTGAGTTTCCCCTTCCTGGAGTCCTATACCCAATTGTGGTATCAGGAGGATTTGACCACTGATTGTCTGGCAAAACTCTTCACCCACCTGTGGGGAGGAAAACCCCCCACCACAGCCTTTAAGGCCATGGTGGCCCTGAGGGACTCCTTCCTCAGGCAGATTTGACTCTTGTGTTCAAAATCATTTCCCATCCCCTTCCCAGCTGGTAGTTTACCAGCATAGGCTTTGTAGGTCTCCCTCAAAGGACTGTGTAACCTCTCAGAACACATAACAGACAACTGTACATCACACCCCACCCAGACCTTCACGGTTTTGGTGGCTCTCATAAAGTCCTAGTCCTTGCACCTTTAAGACTCAGCCATTAGATGGAGGCTTACCCTCCCCTTCCTCTCTCTTCTCCTGCCTCTCTCTCTCTCTCCCCTCTTTCAGGCCCTGGGAGTCTCCGCCTCTCCAGGAGAGGTCCTGAAAAGCCTTGGCCAAGGTGTCCCATGGCCCAGCTCCAACCAGGATGAAAGCCTCCTTGACTGTAAGGATTCTTTGATGACCAGTCTTTGTAGCTCGAACCTGCCACTAGGCACTCCTGATTTTTGGCTCTAGGGGGTATACCCCTTTTGCCAATAAATCAGTTTGCTCCTTCTCTCTTATACTATCTTTGCATCTCCTTCCCTCTCCCCTTATGTTTGTGTCTCCTTCCTTCTACCCTATACTGTGTTTGCAATCCTCTTCCCACCTCCTTATACTGCGTTTGCCACATGAATAATGGGTCCTCTCTACCTGTTGACGCTCCCCTACAATGCCGCCTGGATAACTTCAAACCCTCTCCTTGACACCAGACATTGAACCCCAAAAATTGATCAAATATATCATTTAGGCCTGGCCCACTTATCCCTTAGACAACCAAAGAAATTGTCCCTCTTTTGGGTCCCTGGATCCCTCCATTCTAAGGGATCTCCACAATTACCATGAGCATTTGAAAAAAATTGTAGAGATTACTATTTCCAAGCTTTCTTCTTGCTCTGATTCAATCCTGATCTCTGCACCTCTTGCAAACCTCTACAGATTTTTTTTGCTTGCAAACTAGCCCGTACAACCACCAATCCCCAATCTTCTCCTCCTCCAGACTCGTCCACTACTTTTGACCTTCTTGATGAATCTATCACCTGCACCCTGTCACCAAAAGAAGAGACAGCAACTAGACCAATGGTCTCCAAGGGAAATGTTCAGTCAAGTATGGCCTTGGCTCCTTCCCCTTGCAGGACCCCTATTTGTCCTCTTTATCTTTCTCCTAATAGGACCATGTCTGTTAAATTGCCATCTCCCCTGCCTCAATAACCTGCTTTCTCCCCTCCCTTTACTAGATCCAAAACCCAAACTACCACCCTTCCTCAAACCATAGCCCCCTTGCTGAGGTAGAAGGTACTGAAGTTATCCCTCCACCTACTCACTCCTCTCTTCTCCTGTCAGTGCCCACACTGGGTCTAACTAGGTCCTCTTACCAGCTAACCCAAAGCTCAAACTAGCTGAGGAGAACCCTCGGACCCCTATCCAAAATTTGATGAAAATGGCCTTTAAAGTTGCTTTATCATCACTAAAAACAAGGTTACTAAGAATTAAAGTCCCTTACAGGCTTTTTGATGTATTCACTCCCAACTTCCCCTCTGCTCTACCTGTTCTACTGCTCAAGTTTTCCTTGCTAGGGAAAATCCCAGGCCCCTTTTTAATTATTCTTTTACATCTCCTTCCTCATTCTCAGATCCATGGGAGATGCTCTCAGCCCCACCTTCCCATTTTCCCCCTTCCTATCCAGTCCCACAGAAAAGTCATAACTGACCTTCTACAGAATCTTTACCATGGCTGATTTTAGGATTGTCAGCAAAGAGTCCCTACAGAAAAGTTCAATGGAGATAAATTTCCTCTTTTCGTGTTGCCCTGTTTTACTTGGTCACTGGATGGAAAAAAATCAGCACTCCAGGTTCTGGACACCCCCTTACTAGTGTTTTCACAAAAAATGTAAACAAGGCCTCTGGACTTGAGTTGGGGCTTCACAGTGATGGCTACATTTCTAAGATAAGGGATTTACCAACTGGGCTCAATGGTAACAGCTGGCAGGCAGAGGGAAGAAAGGGAAGAAGAAGCTCTCCCCTTCTCAGGTGTCCTTGAAGGGTTAACTTGCCCGAAACAGAGAGAGAAAAAAATGCTTTTTTTTGTGAACTTCTGAAGACTGTGAACTTCTGAGCCCCTCCCCTTACATGCTGTGTGAAAAATTCTGAAACTACCTAAATTTGGGGTTCAAGGGATAAATTGATTACAGCAGAAGCTTTGCTCTCTGAATCTGGCTGCAACTAAATAAAACTCTTTCCCTATCTCCCATGCTATCTTATGTGCCTTGCCTTGCTCATCCGTTCAACAACATAATTCTATACACTTAAACATTGTTTATGTTTTTATGAAGTGGTAAATAGATGTGATTAATTGTGTACCTCAAATAACAAAATATCCCTTATTAAAATGGAATAACTTGCCTAAATTTAGAAATTTACAAGGATTGTTTCAAAGAGTAAATAAAGAAGAGTTAACAGATGATAAAGAGTAATTAGAAGGTTCTAAATATGGATTTAATAGAAGAAAAATGTGTTTCTGGATTAGAGAGTCTATGTGATTAAATAAATAAGAGGGCTTAAGCAACTGATAAAGAAGGTCTGTGTAAGTTGCTTATATATGTAAGTTTTTTGAGCAAGTAATCTTGATGAAATTAAGGATTATACAACTATGGTTAACAACAACTGTTATTTTTCAATATTGTAATATGTTATTTCTTTAAGATCTGAACTTGATTAATATAAAAACATCAATGTAATTGTGGTACTATTACTCTTTTTTGTATATTAAATGTGTTCATATATTCCAGGTATATAAGTCTTTAAGATAGAAGCTTTAAAAAAATACATCAAGCTGATGTTTTCCAAAAGGTTGCATGGTAATCTTAGGCTTATAAAAATAACATATTGGAGATTTATTTATATCATTAATTTTCTATAACTGGAACTGTTATCAATAAGATTAATATAAAGTTCTATAAACTGGGGTACAATTTAAATGTAATATCATATTGTGTTACCTAGTATTCATGCGACATCAAGCAACAATATATGGAAACTTTATAATATGATATTTAAAAACAAAGATCAGCTTCAATACTAGAACACTTTACCTAAGATCTATAAAGAGCCTCACCTTATGTGAGATAAAGCTCTGCCTCCCATGTTACTAAATGTCAGAATGACTTTGCTAGATGTTTAAGATCAAAACTTAAAATTAAAATTAAATTAAAATGACCAAGAAAACCAATATTTGCCCTTACCCTCTGAGTCAGTCTGAATCTAGGGAACAGAGAACTCTCTAAAGAGCTTTTCAACTCTGGGCCACATAACCTCCTGATCAGGGAGATTAATGAGACCACTGGAGAATGAAAAGCCAATTAGTGCACTTGCTGTGAATACGTGAATACGAGGGTCATTGGAGTCAGGAGTCATTCCTGATGCTTCCAAGGGAAGCCACATTGTCAAGCAAGATCTGGACCCATCTTAGCGTAAATGGCACTAGCAGAACTAAGAAGCTGCTCTCAAGTTCCTCCACAAGTGAACCCTACGGGAACTCGGCTGAGGCTGACTCTTAACAATAGATAGAAACAAAGTCAATTTTGACAGCTTGATCTTAAACACCTACCAAAAATAGTTAAGCCAAAACACAGTCATTCCTAGGAGTAATGAAGGACAAGAACAGCTAGAAAATAGGAGACAGCAACTAGGCCAATGGTCTCCAAGGGAAAGGTTCAGTCAAGTATGGCCTTGGCTTCTTCCCCTTGCAAGGCCCCTATTTGTCCTCTTTATCTTTCTCCTAATGGGACCATGTCTGTTAAATTGCTGACAAAATTTCCTGAAAGATCAGATACACAAATTCACCAACCAGTCAGCCAATCAACTACTTCTTTAAGACTACCAGCCCTTGATGCCCAAGACAGAGACCTATGACTCATGACCAACTCCTCCAGCTCCAGAGACTCTGCCTCTACCTAAAACCCTCCCTAAATCCTTTTCCAGATTTTACAACTCCTCTTTCACTTCCTAGGAATGAGAACTACTCTTTGGCAGGTCCACTCTGCTTGTTCTGTCTGCTCTACAGCATCCCCACAAAGAAGCAACAAACCTAAATTCCCCACACATCAGATGAGGAGCCACCACCCAGGCAAAGACTGGTAGATCAACTTCACTCACATGCCTAGGCACAAAAAGCTTCACTACCTACTTACTTTGGTTGATATTTTTTCAGGTTGGATATAAGCCTTCCCTACCTCCAGGGAAATTGCTAACATTGTCACCTCCACCCTCATTGAGGAGGTCATTCCCAGGTTTGGACTTCCTGCCTCCATTCAGTCAGACAACAGTCCAGACTTCACTTCTCAGGTTTTTCAACTATTCTCCAAATGCCTCAACATCACTTGGAGGCTCCACATCCCCCACCAACCCCAATCCTCTGGTAAGGTTGAGAGGCTTAACAGCATTCTCAAGGATCATCTCATTAAACATGCTATTGAACTCAGGCTGTCCTGGCCCAATCTCCTGCCATTGACCCTCACCTGAATTTAGGCAGCCCCCAGAGATCCCTCAGGCCTTAGTCCTTTTGAGCAACTCTATGGGTGCCCTTTCTTAACCACCCAAAGCTTTCCAATCACTCCTCCTCCTCTTGTATCCTATCTGTCCTATCTCACACTTCTACACAAACTCCTAAGGGAACACGCAGACTGATGCCTTCTTGCGCCATTCAGTGCCACAATCCCAACACAACCAGGAACTGAATTGGACGCTCTTCAACTGGATGACACAGTATTACTTCTGGAACTGCATCCTCAATCGTTGGAACCTCACTGGATGGGACCCCATACAGTCATAGGTACTACCCCAATAATGGCCAAGCTTTTGGACCACTCTCCCTGGTAACATGTCTCTCACCTTAAAAAGGCATCTGTTCCAAATGTCCAGTCCTGGACTCCCACCACACCCACCAAACTCAAGATTTTTTGCCAATTCTCTGCTTTTTTACTAATCATTAATCTCATTCAAGTTTCTATCCCAACCAAAGATGGCGCTTTAACATCCAAGCGACATGGTACCAGGATGACACCACCCACTCTCAGTTTATGGGTCAAGGTGATTGCCCTTCCACTGGCTGCAATCAGGCTGTCACCGTTAACAATACTGGATTCAACCAAGCCACCTCCGATACTTCCTAAAGTCCCTACAATGGGACCAATGGCTAATACCGAAGATCTCCTCCACTCAGAAATGGTTTGATGCTGTTGACAACCTATGGCTTCAAGGAACCTTTATGGACTTTGCCCCTTCTGAGATAACTGTCTATAGCCACTGGATGTTATTTCTAGCTGCCTTGGTGTTCCAGACCTGTCCCCCGGACATTCCTCCACTTTCCCTCCTAGGTTCCACACCTCCCATCATTAAGCAGGAAGTAGCCAGATGATTTTACACCATCCCCATGTCAACTAGAAAAACAAAAAGGGAGAAATGTTAGGTGCAGGTCAGGCTAAACTAAGTTGTCTGCAGGGCATGCTGAACAAACCTTAGCTGCAGGATAACCCATGCACCCAAACCCCCATCTATCTGGTCCTTTATCACCTGTTTGCGTCAAGTCTGAACACTCAACCCCACTCAAGGCTGAGCACTCAACCCCCCACTCAAGGCCGAACACTTAACCCCAACTTGTGCCAAGAAGGCAGCTTGCAGACCCAGAGACATTATTAGATTTAGGCTATAAAAACTCCCTCCTGCTGGGCCTCTCTCTCATGCTTTCTTGTTCTCACTCTGTCTCTCTGTCTCTCTCTCTCTCTCACTCTCTCTTGCTCTTGATCTCCCTTTCTTCTCTGGCTTTCACTTTCCCTCTCACTCTCCTCTCCTCTCCTCTCCTCTCCTCTCCTCTCCTCTCCTCTCCTCTCCTCTCCTCTCCTCTCCTCTCCCTCTCTCTCTCTCTCTCTCTCTCTCTCTCTCTCTCTCTCTCTCTCATTGCTCTCCCCTCTTTCTTCTCTCTTTCCCCAGTCTTTCTCTGTATCTCTTTATCTCCTCTTTTGCACTGCTGCAATAAAGATATCTTGGTCACTTTGAGTTTTATGGTCACGTTCCTTTCATAAAGAAGTCTCCTTCATATTGCCTCCTGGCTGCAAATTTATCCTCGTTCTATAAATACGGCATCTACTCTTCATCTTAATAAGGCAATTATGGAAGTCATTGATATTTTATAGTCTTCTCTATATGAAGCTTTAATAATTATTTTTAAAAGATAAAATGCAAATTTTATTTGTTCAATTGGTTACAGAAAAATATATCTTCAGATACTCTCTATGCCATACACTATGTATAGTACCATCTGTGCCTTATCACCATCTAAATTATATCTAGTATAATTTAAATCAATTCTTTTAGCACATCCGACAAAGGGATATAAATAACAGGAATGCAGACAGACACAGGACACATACCAGCAACACACATGTGCACATGGCCCTTCTGACAACCCAGACCAGACAGTGCAGAGGAAGGGGCCAGCAGGGGGCTTCATGCCTGTGCTGCAGTTCTCACCCAGCTCCCAGGGCCTGAGAGATGCCGGGAGGTGGCGTGTCCTGGCTGAGGTCATCCTGGCAGGCTGGGGAGCCTCATGTGTAAGCCAGCAGAGGTCTGGGAATAGCAGTAGCATTTGCAGAGGAGAGGCCTCATTCCCAGGTCTTGTTTATGCTTTCAGGAAAGGGCATTTGAGGCTGGCTCCCTCTCTTCCTGCTGGGCCGAGGGCGGCTCCAGGGCTCAGGCTGCCATTGGCAGGGCCTGGTCACCAAAGGAGCCGGCAACTCACTAGTTTTCAATGTAGAGTAGGAGCCGGGCCATTCACAACATCTGTCAGGAACACTTTTCCCTCTTCCCCAAACAAAGGCGTACACAGTCTCTATTTACAGGGAGATGAGCAAAGGAGTACTTGGAATTAACAAAATGTCAGGCCTCTGAACAGAAACACAGCCAGGTCCAGGCGGGCCTCACACGTGGCTCGGGTCTGCCTCAGCAGCCTGCCTGCCTTCATTACTCAGAGCCCATTTTTAAGAGAGTCCCAATAATACAAGACTATAATTCACAATCCAGACAGCCAGCCTCTTTGGGTGTGTTTTTTTGCCATTCACAAAATTAGCCAATCATTGTCACCTAGCGAATCCGATTAGGTGTAATCCATACTAATGTGCAAATTAAATCACAGAAAGCAATTAACTCTGCGAAAATGGGCTGGTGAAAAATGATAAGGTTGGTCAAATAGTTTCACTGTGCATAATTGTGTTTTTAAAACTGCTTGTCTCTACACAGTAATTAAATCATTTACATTTCAAATGGAGTGTGCCCAGCTCGGATGCTTGGCTCTGCACCTCCGTGTTTGGGGCTCTACCAACAGTTTGCTGTCCAAGCCTGCATTTCTGGGAAGCCAGCTGGTGCCAGAGCAGGAGTGGATGCCTGCTCAGAAGAACTGGCTTTGCCCTCCCAAATTTGGGCCCCTCCCACCCTTCCTTTCTTCTTTCCCATATTTGTATTTGTGCAAGGGGCATTTTAAACCATCATCAAAACTTTGCTGACAACACAAGACACATCTGTTACTTCTGATCCTATTAACCCAAACACAGGGCATCAGGAATGTGGGGTCATTATTGTTCACGAGGATGAGTAAATATCTGTCTTCATCTTTTTTACCTTATTATTTTTTAACCTACAGGGAGGTGTTAGCCAACTTCACTGACTGCTTGCTGAGCACACACCAGCTTTGGAACACGGCTGTCCACGAGTCTTTCTCACCTCACCAGGAATGAACTGCTATGTGGCTCCAGGGAATGTTCCCTGCATTCTTCCCGTGGAACTGAAATCTGAAAAATCCACAAGCAAACTCCAAAGTCAAACTGGACCCAAGAGGGTTGTTCCTGCTGGGGAACTTTTCTCGGAATGGATAAAGTCACTTCACAGTAAGCAGCTCTCCTAAGGCCGTCTTCCACCTTTGCCTCCAACCCAGGAACTCAGGGTCCGACTGGGGAGAAAGTTCAAAGTTCGTGGCAATACGCAATCAGGGGGCTTCATGGCTCAAGGTGGGGCTGAGACCTGCTTCCTGGGGAGAAACTAACCCCAGACCCCAGGCTAATTCTGTAGTGGCCACCAGGAAGCAACCTGTCTCATGTTTCACTGCCTCCTCGGAAGTGGAGGTTTATTTACTGGGGCTCCAACGGGGGAAGCTCCCCTCCTGCACAAGACATGGAGCCCTGAGCCCTGGAAAAGGGTCTGGAGAGGACAGGATGTAGTCGATGCTGAACTTGATGTCTTTGTGGCCCTCTTTTCCCAGGGCGCCAGGGAGGGCGGGGGCCAGGGCCTCGTGGCCCAGGGCAGGCGCTCCGTCTGAGGCCGGAGACCCGCGCGGCGAGTTCAGATGGACCCAGGGACCCCTCAGCGGCCTCAGTGCGTAGTGCCCTCGGGCCCTCTCGCTTGGGGCCGCGTCGCCGGCGCCGGCGGCGGAAGTTGCCGTTCTTGAAGAGGTCCGGCAGCGACTCGCAGCCGCCTGCAAACGTCCAGTAGTTGCCCTTTCCCTTCTCATGGCCCTCGGTCCTGGGCACCTTGACGAAGCAGCTGTTGAGCGACAGGTTGTGGCGGATGGAGTTCTGCCAGGCACGCTGGTTGGCGCGGTAGTAAGGGAACTTGCGCATGATGAAGTCATAGATGCCGGACAGGGTCACCCTGCCCGCGGGGCTCTGCTGGATGGCCATTGCGATCAGCGCGATGTAGCTGCGGACAGGGCGTCAGGCAAGCGGGCACCGTGCAGGGCGCGGGGAGCCAGGCAGCCTTCCCGCCCGGTGGGCGAGGCCGACTGCTCCGCCTCCCCAGGCAGCCAGCGCGGGGTTGGAGGGGGAAAGGGAAGCGCTGTCCTGGCTAGAGACCCCGTGCACACAGCTCTGGCTTCCACCCAGACCCTGGGACCTCTCCTGCACTCGGAGTCCCGCCAGGTGGGAGATCCAAGCTGCTTTCTCGGCTACCCCCCCAAAGTGCGCGTGGTGCGTTCTCTCCCAGAGCCCGCCCCAGGGAAGAAAGCCCCTCTCTCCCTCCACCCGGGACAGTCTCCGGCTTCGGAGCCCCTGGCTGTCCCCAGAGCCCCGCCACCGGCCTCCTCAGGCACTTGTACGCGGGCCGCGTGAGCCGCTTTTCCTCCTCTGAGCTGCCGGCTGGGTAGTCGTTGGTGTCATAGTTTTTAATAATTATTTTTATTTTCTGTCTTTCCTGTATCAAATAAATTAAATGGTTTACATAGTAGTACCAAATGTATGACCATAATTTCATAAACATTATTATTAATGAAAATTCAGAATATACTTAACTTGGATCAGTTATGCCTTGGCACATGTCAACATTTATCAAGGACAAAGTAATATTAAAATTAGAAGCAAAAATAATATTCTTATGTCTTTGCAGTTACTTTCACTTTGGTTATTAGTTTGTATGCTTTTAAATGAGTATAGGAACGCCTATCCTTAGAAGAACACAGATATTTGAAAAAAGAAATTACGCATACTTTTACGAGGACTAAGTAGATAGAACTAAAAAATAGTAGAGAAAATCAGAATTGCAGATAGTATCCCACAGTATTTTCAAAGAACTCTGTTATAAAGCAAAAAGCTTAATGAGCCAGATTCCAACTGAGAGTACAACGTTACACTAATGTTCCACATTTCAAATACATTTATTTACTTCTCTTTTCTGAGTTAATGAAAACAATTTCACAAAATCTCCAGAACATTCTCCAGGACTTCCATTTGACAACATAATAATGAATGTTGAAATACATAGAGTTGAAGACACCTACTAGTAGAAAAGTGTCACAGTGGAAATCTTACTTTCTCTTCCCTAGGAACAGGGCTTCATGATTAATCAACGACACTCAGTGAAAGGTAGCTGTGGTTAGGATGTTGAAGTATCTCAAGGCACATATGTTAAAGGCTTGGTCCACAGGGCAATGTGATTGTGAGGCAGTGCAAGTTTTGAGAGGTCAGGGTAATGGGAAGTTCTCAGGTCACAGTACATTTCCCCAGAGGAGATTGTAGGCCGGGCCTGTGCTCTAGTGTTTCCTAGCCCATGAGGTGAGCAGCTTGCTCTGCCATGTGCTTACATCATATTGTGATTCCCTTTCTAGAGGGGCAAAACAAGGGTCCTTAGTTCTTGGGTTAGAACATCCAGAATCATAAGAAAAATCAACATTTTGTCTATAAATGCCAGTTATCTCCGGTATTTCATTGAAGTCATGGGAAGCTGACTAATAGAACAGTTGATTTATTATTTTACAGGTTTGGTGAAGGTTCTATTCTGTCAGGAAAGTCTTCCCTCTTAGGTCTTCCACTAGAGAAGCAAAATTAGCACATGTGTGATCTGCTGTGTGCTGCAATCAGCAAGAAATGGCTCAGAACCTGCAAGAGCCTTATTTTCTATGGAAGTTGAATTCTTTCCATTCTTTTTTTGCTTCAGAATCTTCCACCTGTGCTTCTTGCTTATGATATCTTGAAGCTGGTGATGCTACTGCTATTTGTCAGAGGCAAATCAGTACCAGCTACATTTCTTTCAGTGTCTGTGAAATAAACACCATCCTCTCATTACCAACTCCTTTCTGGATTTAGTGCTCCACAGAAAAGTTTTGAGCTCTCCCCCTTTTACTAATATCCAACTTTAGAAACTTCTACATTTCCATTCCTCTAGCAAGGCTGATGTGTGAAAATGACAGGCAGCACTGGTTGAGCCTGATTATCAGGTTACAATCAGGCACTTGGTTCACTCATCCCACAGACTTTTTGGAGCATCATTGTGGCAGGGGCTGTGACACTCCAGTGAAATCTCTTCCTCCAGGGGTTGCCCCAAGAACCTGGGGCATTGTCTCAGAGGGCTTTGTTTCTGAGAGACTAGAGTCAGGCCAAGAGGAGGAAGCCTCAGGTTCATCCCGACTGGCTAGATATCTCTGCAGCTGCAGGTAAATGGAAGGGACCCTTGGATTGTCGGGCCCAGAGGATTTCTGGACTGGACTTGGTGCCAGGCAGTGGCAAAAGTAGCAGCAACAGCAGCAGCAGCTGCAGCCACCAAAGTGGGCCTGGCTGGTGCAGAGGGTGCACCATGCTGGAAGCTCCCTTGCTCTCTTGCTCCTTCCCTCTGTCACCCATGTTCAGGTACTCTCTCCCTGCTGCCCTCACCAAAAAGCAACAGATCCACCCACCTGCCCTTAGCCTTCATTCTGACCAGGTTGCAATAATCTCCAGAATTTGCTTTCTAGGAATGGAGGGGCACCCGGTGGAAGGAGGTGGTGGAGCTCAAAGTTCCCATAACCCGCCCAGCTGCTTTGGATATTCCACTGCCCTCATATGTCCACAGTGGCTGCTCCCTAGGGCTGCTGGGAACCCAGGCAAATTCGCTGACTGGGCCAACTTTCAGCGAGGCCAGGACCTGGAGAAGGAGGATGCGAGGGCAATGCCGCTGGGGCTGGTGCTACCTGTGTTGATCCTCGCGTCCTCCTAGTGCTCGCCAGCCCTCCAGTCCTCCCAGGTTCGCTGCACCTGCAGAGTCCAGAGTGGGCTGGCACCAGGAGGCAGGGTGTTCTGGCACTAGGCCTGCCTGGTGCGACCAACTGCAGGCAGCGCCGCCTAGCGGTACTGCAGGGTGTTGCTGGCAGGCTAGTGACAGCTGGGTCCAGGGCCCTGGAAGGAGCAGGAGTGCCCAGAGGGCACATTAGACAGGCCACCAGCAGAACCACTCTGCACTTGCAGGGGCTGAAGGAGTTGGGGGCCGCTTGTGCTGAAAAGAACATGCCCTCATGGGGTTCGGTCCTAAGGTCTCCCCTCCTAACGTGACCACTGAGCTGCTGCTTGTGTTGGATCTTCCTGGGATGCCACCAGGTCAGGAAGCCCCTAGGATGACTGGCACACGGTGACGTCATTGGGCTGTCAGTCCGCCTGTCCTGTGACACCCGCAAGTATGTCGACAGCAGCCAGGATGGCATAGCAGCCACCAAGGGGGACCCTTGGCACGCAAAACCCAGAAAGTCCCATGGAGGACACACACCAGTGCACTCTTCTGCCAGAGCCTAGGATCTCCAGGCCTGTGACTCCGAAGTGGATGGATGTGAGACACTTCCTTTCTATGTGCCGGACTTTCCCCATGCTCTGCAGTCATTTCACCGGAGTATTGTTCAAATACTTCGGCACTTCCTTCACAAGAATTGAAACAGGGTGAGAGGATTTTTGAGTGGAGTGCATTGAGTTCATGCCTTGCAATAATTGTGAGCATCCTTTCTTCTTCAAGAATAGGCAGAAGAAGATGTTTGAGATGTTTGAGGACAGTGACTGTCTGGAAATCAAGTCATTGTCATGATTCCTTGTGTGGGTTGCCGAAAATCGGAGCATCTGGAGGATCAAAGTTCGTGAGCCTCTTTGTCGTTCTCTCTTGTCTTTTCTGTTCTTTTCTTTTTTCTTTCTTTTTTGTTCCCACATATTGTGTCCAGGTATGATTGTCCACCGAGGGTGGGGTGTTAGTCTGCCTATTCTTGAAGAAGAAAGGATGCTCACAATCATTCCAAGGCCTGAAATCAAAGGAGAACTTGCACCAGAATTTGTTCTATAGTACCTTTCTGAGGCAGGCTCCCTGGCTGAATGTATAATTAGGTGGCCTAATACTAGTTGTCAGCATGGAAGCCAAATTCCACATGAGCTGGGCAAGCTAGAGGTGATGAAAAAAGAGAGCTGGTCCTTGGCACTGCCTTTTCTCCCTTTCCTCTGTTTAGCATTTGTACCATTTGATGTTTCTTTGAGAAAATGAGGAAGAGCTGGTGCAGGGATATCTTAGTTGTTCTCATTTGAGTGAGCAGCCATGGCAGGTATTGACAAAGGTGGCTGATTTGTAAGCTATTCATCTGGTCACAACTCTTTGGATACATTTTTATTGTCTTTTTTGTTTTTGTTTTTTATACTTTCCAAACATGCTGTGTTGGGTTTCAGAGGCTGTTTTCTCTTCTGGTAAATACTTCTTTGAATCTTTGGAGAGTAGAAGTTAATTGGGCATCAAGAGCCTTAACCCAATCTGTGAATTACTCACCTGTTTGGATTGGTTGGAAGGTAACTGAAGGCAAGCAGGGTGCCTCCAGACCTGGAGGAGGTCTGTCTTTTTGGTCAAGGCTGTGGGCTATCTATCTGTAAGTAAAAAGTAGAAATCTCTTTCTCTGCTTCTTGATCATCCTGTCAGCTACTTCCCTCTGCCACACTCTTCTGCCATGATATTCTGTCTCACCTGAGGTTCCAAAGAATGGAGCCTGCTCTCTATGGACTGAGACCTCTGAACTCATGAGCCCCCAAATAAACTTTGCTCCCCTAAGATAATTCTGATCAGATTGGGTCTTCACTGTAGCGAAAAAGCTGACAAATCTAGGCTTCACTGGTATTGTTACTCATTTTTAACTTCCGGTTTTGGTAAGCTCACTTTAATACTAAAGAAAAAAAATTATACAAAAATTTACCAAATAAGAAAGTATTTATCACTTATCACTCTTTTGATAACTGTCCCTTTATGATGGTACAAATTTCCTAGGAGTATTATTATATGGTTATTGAAAACTGGGCACACTTAGAATAATGACTTGGCTTTGAACAATCAAAGAAATTTTGGCCCTTGTCAAATATTTGAAAATCCCCCAAACAGACACAGACTCCACAGGTAGGGAGACAGACAATCACAGGAAGGACTGCGTCTTCCTTCCTTGGAAAGATGAACTTTCATAGAGATATTTCAATGACTGTTCATGTGTGTAGATAAAATGAAAATCTTATGAACTGAAAGATATGTGGATCCTTTGCATGTACTTCCTGGAGTTTATTGATTTATATTTCTGGTATGAATATTTCCTACTCTAGGGAAGCATTGGGCAAGTCTGAATCCAAATAAGAGGGAATGCCAGGTAACAAAGTAACACAGGACAGTGAATATTAATACAAAACATATAAAGTGAAAAGAAGTCCTGTTCATATGGCATCACAGTTGCAAATTTGTCTTAGTTCTAGAAGGACTACCGCTGTTCTTCATCTTAATGAAGGCAGTTGTGGAATTCATTTATTTTTTTTATAGTCTTCTCTGAAATTCTCTATATGAAGCTTCAATAATTATTGAATAAGTAAGTTCATTTAATTATTAATTAATGATTAAATTTAATAATTGTTTTTATGTCCTATCTTTCTTTTCTGAGTTCATGAAAAGAATTTTACAAAAATCTCCAGAATTTTCTCCAGGATTTCCATTTGACGACATAATAGTGAATATTGAAGTACATAGAGTTGAAGACACCTAAGAGTAGGAAACTGTCACCATGGTATTTACTTTTTCTCCCCTAGGAACAGGGCTTCATGATTAACTGCACTCAGTGAAGGGTAGCTTGGTTGGGATGTTGAAGACTCTCCAGGCACCTATGTTAAAGGCTTGGTCAACAGGGCAGTGTGATTGGGAGGCGGTGTAAGTCTGGAGAGGTCAGGGTAATGGGAAGTTCTCAGGTCACTGTGCATTTCCCCCAGAGGAGATTGTAGGCCCAGCCTGTGCTCCAGGGCTTCCTAGCTCATAAGGAGGGCAGCTTGCTCTGCCATGTGCTTACATCATGTTGTGCTTCCCTTTCTACAGGAGCAACACAAAGGATCCTTAGTGCTTGGGTTAGAACATCCAGAATCATAAGAAAAATAAACATTTTGTCTTTATACGTCTGTTGCCTCAGATATTTAGTTCAAATGATGAAAATCTGACTCATAGAATGGTTGTTTTCTGATTTGGAAGTTAGGTGAAGGTCCTATTCTGACAGAAAAATCTTCCCTCTTCCATCTTCTCCCAGAAAAGCAACATTAGCACATGTATGATCTGCTCTTCACTGCAATCAAGAAGAAATGGCTCAGAACTTGCAAGAGCCTTATATTCTGTGGAAGTTGAAGTCTTGTCTATTACGATTTTTGCTTCAGAATCTTCTGCCCGTACTTCTTGCTGATGGTATATTGAAGCTGATGACGCTACTGATATTTGTCAGAGGCAAATAAATACCGACTTCTTTCAGTGTCTGTGAAATAAATAGCATCCTCTCATTCCCAACTCCTTTCTGGATTCAGGGCTCCACAGAAAAATGTTGAGCTCTCCCCATTTTTAATATCCAACTTTAGAAACTTCTACATTTCCACTCCTCTATCAAGGCTGATGTGTGAAATTGACAGGAAGCCCTGGTTGAGCCTGATGATAAGGTTCCTACAGGTCACTTGATGCGCTCATGCCACAGACCTTTGTGAAGCATCTTTTTGGCAGGGGCTGTGATACTCTGGTGAAATCTCTTCATCCAGGGATTGCCCCAAGAACCCCCTGCATTTTCTCAGAGGGCTTTATGTCTGAGAGCCAAGAGGCAGGCCAAGAGGAAGAACCCTCAGGTTCAGGCCTACTGGCAGAAATATCTAGCCAGTAGGGCCCAAAGGATTTCTGGACTGGACCTGGTGTCTGGCAGCAGCAGCAGCAGCAACAGCTGCTGCTGAAGGTGCTACAGCCGCTGTCGCCATAGTAGGGCCTGGCTGGTGCAGATGGTGCACTGCGCTGGAAGCTCCCTTGCTCTCTTGTTCCTTCCCTCTGACACCCATGTTCAGGGACTCCCTCCCTTGCTCCCCTCCCTAGAAAACAAGGGGCCCACCTGCACCTGCCCTTAACCTACATTCTGCCCCGGGTGCAGCAATCTCAATATCCTAGATTGGTTTTCTAGGAACGGAAGGGCAGCCAGACAGAGTTAGTGGCATGTTGAGCTCCAAGTTCCCCTAACCCGCTGAGCTGCCTTGGATGCACAATTGCCCTCAGCTGTCCCCAGCAGCCGCTCCCTGGGGTCCCCAGGAACCTAAGACAGTTCGCTGACTGGGCCAACTGTCAGTGGAGTCAGGCCCTAGAGGAACAGGACAGGAGAGCAAGGCTGCTGGAGCTGGTGCTACCTGGGATGATCCTTGCGTCCTCCTGGTGCTCACCAGCCCTCCGGCCCTCCCAGTTTCGCTGCACCTGTGGAGCCCCCAATGCTGGCTCTGGGATAAGGGATTGCAGGGCGCTCTGCCTGCCTGGTGCGACTAACCGCGGACGGCGCCGCCTAGTGGTACTGCAGGGTCCTGCCAGGCCAGTGACAGCTGCTGGGTCCAGGGCACTGGAAGGAGCAGGATTGCCCTGAGGGCACCTTGAACAGGCCACCAGGAGAACTACGCTCCACTTCCAGGGGCTGAAGAAGTTGGGGCTGCATGTGTTGAAAAGGACATGCCTTCTTGGGGTTTCGTGCCAAGGTCTCCCCTCCTAACATGACCGCTGAGCTGCTCCTTGGGTTGGATCTTCCTGGGATGCCGCCAGGAATGAAAGCTCCTCTGCTGACCCGTTCACGCTAACGTCAATACGCTGGCAGTCCACCTGTCCCTGACACTGGAAGATATTTGGAGAGCTGCCAGGAGGGCATAGCAGCACCAAGTGGGTCCCTTGGTGCTCAAGGCCCAGAGAGACCCACAGGGAACACAAACAAGTGCAATCTCCTGCCAGAGCCTAGACTTGGAAGTGGATGGATGCTGGAGGCTTCCACTCTGAGTGCCGGACTTTCCCCTGCTCTACAGTCATTTCCCGGCAGCATGGGTTTACACACTCAGGCATTTTCCAGACAAGAATCCAAACCAGGGTGAGAGGATTTTGGAGTGGAGTGCATGTTGAGAGGTTTGGGGACAGTGAATATCTGCAAAGTCCATGTCCTTGGCTTGATCCTTTGTATGGGTTGCAGAAAATTGGATCATCTGGAGGGATCAAGGTTCAGTAAGCCTTTTTGCTGTTCTTCTTTTCTTTTTCTTTCTTTCTTTCTTTCTTTCTTTCTTTTTTTTTTTTTTTTTTTTTTGTTTTCTGTTACCACGTATGGTATCCAGGGTTAGCTGTCCACCAAGGGTGGGCTATTATCTGCCTCTTCTTGAGGAAGAAAGGATACTCACAATTATTCCAGGGCATGAAATCAAAGGAGAACCTGCACCTGTATTTGCTCTGTAGTACCTTTCTGAGGCAGGCCCTGGCTGGATATCAAATTAGGTGGCCTAATACTGGTTGTTCAGCAGGCAAGTCAAATTCCATGGGAGCTGGGCCACCCAGAGTTGATGACAAAAGAGAGCTGGTCCTTGGATCTGCCTTTTCTCCCTTTCCTCTGTTTAGCATTTGTATCATTTGATGTTTCTTTGAGAAAATTAGGAAGAGATGGTACAGGAATATCTTAGTTGTTCTCATTTGATTGAGTGGCCATGGCAGGTATTGACAAAGGTGGCTTCTTTATAACATATTCATCCCGTCACAAATCTTGGGATACATCCTTAGAGCCTTTTGTGGTTCTGTTGGATATTTTCCAACCATGCTGTGTAGTGTTGGGTGGAGGAGGCTGTTTTCTCTTCTTGTTAATATTCCTTTGAATCTTTGGGTAGTAGAAGTTAATAGGGTGTCAAGAGCCTTCACCCAATCTGTGAACTCCTCACCTGCTGGGATCAGTTGGCTGGTAACTGAAGGCAGGTGGGGTTCAGGTGGAGAAGGTCTGTCTTGGGGGTCAAGTCTTTGGGCTGTGTACCTGTAGGTGGAAAGTGGAAATCTCTTTCTCGGCTTCTTGATGATCATGTCAGCTACTTCCCTCTGCCACACTCTCCTGTTATGATGTTCAGCCTCTTCTGAGGTTGCAAAGAATGGAGTCTGCTCTCAATGGCCTGAGACCTCTGAATGCGTGAGCCCCCAAAGAAACTTTTTTCCTCCCCTTAAATCGTTCTGATCAGATCTTGTCTTCAGAGCAGCAAAGAGCTGACTACTCTAGGCTTTAGTGGCATTGTTTCTCATTTTTAACTGACAGTTCAGGTAAGTTCCACTTAATATAAAAGAGAATAAAAATCATAGAAAAATTTACCAATGAATAAAGAATATATCGCTTCACACTCTTTTCATAACTGTCCCTTTATGCTGATACAAATTTCCTAGGAGTATCCTTGCATGGTTAATGAGAACAGGGCACAAATCCTATAAGGCCTTTGCTTTGAACAATCATGGGAATTTGGGCCCTTGTCAAATATTTGAAAATCCCCTGAACACATACATACTCCACAGCCAGGGAGACAGACAGAATGAGAGGAAGGACTGCATCTTCCTTTCCTGGAAACTGGAAATTTCCTAGAGATGGTTCAACAATTTTTAGTGTCTACAAATAAAATGAGAATCTTAAGAACTGAAAGATATGTGTATCATTTACATATCCTAACTGGGGTTTAGTAATCTGTCTTTCTGGTATGAATATGGCCTATTCCAGGGTAGCCCTGGGCAAGTCTGAATCCAAATAAGAGGGAATGCCAGAAAACCAAACAACACAGGTCAGTGAATATTCATACAAAATATATCAAGTGGAAAGAAGCCCTCTCTCAATTACATCCCAGTGGCGAATTTGTCTTAGTGCTAGAAATACTACCGCTACTCTTCATCTTCTCAAAGGCAGTGATGAAATGAAGTCATTTTTTATAGACTTCTCGATACTTCCCTTTATGAAACTTCAATAACTATTTAATAATTAAATTTATTATTTATTTACGAATGATTAAATTTTAGTAATTATTTTTATTTCCTATCTTTCCTTTCTGAGTTAATGAAAACCATTCCACAAAATCTCCATAACTTTCTCCAGGATTTCCATTTGACCACATAATAGTGAATATTGAAATACGCAGAATTGCAGACACCTATTCATAGGAAACTGTCACAGTGGTATGGACTTTCTCTCCCCTGGGACAGAGCTTACATGATTCACTGCACTCACTGAAGGGTATCTATGGTTGAGATGTTGAGGATTCTCAAGGCAAACTATGTTCAAGGCTTGGTCCACAGGGCAAGGTGATTGGGAGGCTGTGCAAATTTTGAGAAGCCAGAGTAATGGGAAGTTCTCAGGTCAAGCTGGCAAAGAGCTCTCTGCAAGAGGCAAAACTGTGGTCAATTGCTAGAAAACAGGTTTTTGGTGATGTTTCTGGGGGAATCTGCCCTGCTTCCGAGAGCTTAATAACATAGGGACCTCCTACAAGTCAATAGGGAGAAACAAAGAGCCTACAAAAGTGGTAAAACCCAGTATCTGTTGTTTATAAAAGATGACATACCAAAAATTTAGTAATCCAAATCACAATAGAGGAATCCAAAGGAAACATAAAGTACATGTGTGTGTTTGCCTATCAAATACAAAGAATCAAGATAGTGAGAAAATCTAATGTTAACAGTGTTGGAAAATGGAATTTTCAAGTTCTGATAATTGCAATACAAAATTGTCATAACTCTTCTGCAGAGAAGTTTCAGAAAATATGCCAAAATTTAAAGGGCATGCCTACTTTTAGTCCAAGAATTTCAATTTAAATGAGTCATTCATTGGTACTGTGGCTAATTTTTTAATTTTACCAAGAAGTGGTCCACTGTAATCATTTTACATGCATATACAAAATATATTTTTACTAGGTTTTTTTGAGGGAGTGTATTTGGACACAATGCCTTTATTTTATTGATTTATTTTGATGTGGTGCTGAGGATCAAACCCAGGGCCTCTCCTATACCAGTTGAGCACTCCACCGCTGAGCTACATCCCCTGTCCCTCTAGTGTTTTATTTCTTAAAAATACTTTTACATATCTGTATACATATTACTATATAATTATATCTCTGACACTTTTTTAAAAAAGTTGCCACATTGGCTGGGAGTGTAGCTCAGTCATAGCACATTTGCCTTGCATGTCAGAGTCCTTGTGTTCCATTCTCAGCATCATTTATAAATAAAAAAAGTTAAAGACCTATCCACAACTAAGAAAAAAAAAAACAGGTGAGCCCAGGACAGAGGGTAGACACAGGGCCATCCTGCCTAGGCTGACTCCAGCAGCTGGGGACCTGGGAGATGTATGTGCTCAAGCCAAGTGAAGCCGTTCAGTTCCTCTCTGAACTCCTCTCTGAACTCCCCCTCTGCTGAAACTGTGCCTACAGCAGGTCTGCCTGGGTTGTCCCATATGCAAAAGGGTCACATGGACTCTGCAGTGTGATGTCAAGTACCCCATTCACTTCCACTTAAGAGGAGGCAAGAAATCTAATGTGAGATTCTTGCACTTCAAAAACCATCAACCACCACAAGGTACTATGATTAGGGGGATGATTTTATGGTAAAAACAGGTTAGTGATTGGAGCCATTACTTTGTTACTGTTACTAACATCACTAGTACTACCACCATGACAGCTGTGTCCACTCTGTAAGAGGTGCCATTTAATTGTAGTGTAGCATCTGCACTATCCAATTTAGCAGCCACTAGTTATCTTTGGCTATTACAATTGGAATCAACTAAAGTTAAATAAAATTTTAGTTCCTCAGTGGCAGTAGCCACATTTTGAGTGCTCTGCAGCCCCCGGGGGTGAGGGGCCATCTCATTTCCCTGGAGATTAGGACATTATACCTGTCAAGACAGGGTTTTGGGTGGTGCGGGTGTTGACTATCCCCTCCTCAGAGAGGAACAAGCAGCAGCTCAGGCTCCCACACTTTGCATGGATAGGTATTGGTGATGAGTAAAGTTAACAAGATACATCCCGAGTGACATGTGTAATACCTGATCATGTGCAAGTGTCTGCACGTTATCGGGATATGGCACCCACAGTCTCTCCTGGAGCAGGGCCCCCACTTCAGCAGCAGTGCATTGTTCAGAGTGTTGCTTCCAAAACCAGTTCCTATTGATCCAGAAAGGAATTTTCTCTTTGTCACTGGGGGCTCCTTTTGGCCAAGAGCTTTCTACTTTTGCATACCTTTAGTCTTACATCAATGAGGTCTTGAGGGAGGACAAGGAAGTTTATCATGTGGTCAGCCTACCATGTTGAACAGGAAGACAATCCTGCCCCTGTGCTTGGTGAGTGTGAAATGCTGAGATTTCAGGGCAGTTGGTCAGTCTCTCCTTCACACATTTTGATGTGCCCCTGGGCTGGGGGCTGGGATATGAGGGGCTCAACTCTTGACATCAGGGACATCTCCAAGCTCTCTGCCCAGGAACAGAACTCTACTTTTTTTGTGTGAAATCTCCTTAGTGATGAAGGAGGGATACTAGCCCAGGACTCAGGATAGAGCTCTGAACACTGATGTCCTGAGACAGAGTGAGGAAGCCATGGTTTCTTAGGACAAAACTGGAGAAACTGCTGGATTCTTTTCTGAGGAAAGAAATGAGAACATTTAGAGCAGGCCGAGAGAGGTTGCCGTGGACTTGGGGCAGACTTGCCTACCTTTCCCACCTTCCCCCAAACTGCTGTGACTCTGGAAGTTCTGCCCTTGGCTGGTGATGGTTGTGAGGCCAGCCTTCTCTACAGGAAGGGGCACTGTGGGTGGAGGCATCAGGGTATGAGAGGGCACAACACAACCTGTCATCCTGGATGGGCTGTGTCCCCACCAGACTCTCTGTGAGTTCTCCTTGGTCCATTCCCAGGTCCCATTGAGAAACAGCCACAGAAAGCCAGGCTGTCTTCTGCTGGGTGAGTCTGTGCACAAGGAGCCCCCCTTTTCACATGCAGCCTGGAAGGCTGGCTATGACCTTGTGATGCCTCTGAGCTCTGAGGATAGAGGATGTGGGTGTTGAGGTCCTCATCCTGTGAGGTGCTGCTGACCCTGTGTGTGTCTTCCTTGCAAGGTGCCACAGTGTAGTCACAAATCACAGCCCAGTAGGAACTGCTGTGGTTAAGAGGCACCATTCCCTAGGGACCATGCTGTGCATCTGAATTGCTCCAGTGTGGAGTGTCATAGGGATGCAGAGCAGTTTGGCTATAGCTGGCCCCATGGCTGGTCCTTTGGTCTTTCACAAGCTGCCTGAGATGGGGCCAGGGTCAGAAGCTCGCTGAAGTGCTGAGCAAGTCAAGACTCACGCACTGCAAACTCTCTGGGGAACCCAGTTCACATGTGAGCGAGACCTGGGTCTAGAGGAAAGGGGGTAGTGGAGGCAGGGGCCCAAGGGCTCTCTCCTATCTGAGGGGGGTGTGTCACTCAGCCCATGCCCTCTTGCTGCAGGAGGCAGAGCCCAATGCTTCCCAAGCCTCTGGATGTTCATGACAGGCCAGGAGACTGGAAGGAGATGAGCTCTTTCCATTTTTAATTGATCAGGTTCAAGAAGGTAATAACGACCTACGTGCACAGGGGGTGGCAGGTTTGGGGGTGGGGTGGAGGGGAGTGGCACCTTCTGGGGCAGGGCCTCCCTGCCATTCATTCTGTGTCCTCCACAGAATCCAGGGTGAGCAACAGAGGGAGAGGCTCATGTCCTGGGGCTGGCTAGCTGCTCTTGAGGTCAGTAAGTGTTCTGGGACAGTGCTCATAGTGCAGCCAGCCTGGCTGGGCAGTGAGGGGCTACTGCCCTTGCTGCCTCAGACATGGGAGTAGGGCAGCTGAGTTGGCCCAAGCAAGCTAAAGGGTGGTCCCAAATGGACCCTAAGTAACCAACACTGTGGGTGATCCCAGGCCTGGGTAACATGACACTCTGTGAGCAGCCTCCTTCCTGCCTGCAGCTGCCCTGCTCAGCTTTGAGTAGGGATGGGGCAACCCCACAGGGAGCCCCAGCCCTCATGAATGGGCAGACATGGGGCCTGGGGCTTTCCAGCACTGCTTGATGATAACAGCCTCCCAGCAGCAGCCAGGATGCACTGTTTCTAGCCATGCTGAGAATCTTACTAGATGCAGTAGTCTCAGTTGTTTTCTTCAACAAAAACATATTGAGAGGAAATTCACACACCCTGAAATTTACCCTTTAAAGTCCCTTCTTTTTTTTCTTTTTTTTTTTTAGTTTTCTGTGGACACAACATCTTTGTTTTGTATGGGGTGCTGAGGATGGAACGTGGGCTGCACGCATGCCAGGGGAGCACGCTACCATTTGAATCACATCCCCAGCCCAACATATGATTCTTATCTTTAAGACTATTATGTAATGAATTATATTTATTGATTTCTGAATGGTGAACCAATCTAGCATCCCTGGGATGAGTCCCACTTGATTGTGGTGCATGACCTTTTGGATATGTTTTTGTAATCGATTTGTCAGAATTTTATTGAGAATTTTTGCATCTATGTTCATTAGAGATATTGGTCTGAAGTTTTCTTTCTTTCTTTTTTTTTTTTTTTGATGTGTCTTTGCCTGATTTTGGAATCAGGGTGATATTGGCCTCATAGAATGAGCTTGGAAGTGCTGCCTCTTTTTCAATTTCCTGAAAGAAATTGAAGAGTATTGGTGATAGTTCTTCTTTAAAGGTCTTGTAGAACTCGGCTACGTATCCATCCAGTCCTGGATTTTCTTGGATGGTAGATTTCTGATGTTGTTTGCTATCTCATCACTTGAACTTGATCTGTTTAAATTGTGTGTATCATCCTGATTCAATTTGGGCAAATCACATGACTCTAGAAATTTGTCGATGCCTTTGATATTTTTTATTTTATTGGAGTACAAGTTTTCAAAAATAATTTGTAATTATGTTCCGTATTTCTGTAGTGTCTGTTGTGATATTTCCTTTTTCATCCTGTATATTTGTAATTTGAGTTTATTCTCTCCTTCTCTTTACCAGCATGGCTAAGGATCTGTCAATTTTATTTATTTTTTCAAAGAACCAACTTTTTGTTCTGTCAATTTTTTCACTTGTTCCTTTTCTTTCAATTTCATTGATTTCAGCTCTGAGTTTAATTATTTCCTATCTTCTACTGCTTTGGGTGTAGATTTGTTCTTCTTTTTCTAGGGCTTTGAGATGTAATGTAAAGTCATTTATATGTTGGCTTCTTCTTTTTTAATATTTTTTTAGTTAAATACAATACTTTTATTTTTATTTATTTTTATGTGGTGCTGAGGATAGAACCCAGGGCCTCGCACTGCTAGGTAAGTGCTCTACCACTGAGCTACAACTCCAGCCCCTGCTTTTTCTTCTTTTAAGGAATGAATTCCATGCAATGAAGTTTCCTCTTAGAACTTCCTTCATAGTGTCCCAGAGATTTCTATAAGTCATATCTGTGTTCTCTTTCACCTCTAAAATTTTTTAATCTCCTCCTTGGTGTCTCCTTGTTCATTCAATAGCATATTATTTAGTCTCCAAGTGTTGGAGTAGCTTTTATTTCTTATTTTATCATTGATTTCTAATATCATTCCATTATGATCTGATAGAATGTAGGGTAGTATCTCTATTTTTTATATTTGATAAGAGTTGCTTTATGGCATAGTATATGGTCTATTTTAGGGAAGGATTCATGTGCTGCTGAGAAGAAAGTGTATTCTCTCATTGAAAGATGACATATTCTATATATATTAGTTAAGTCTAAGTTATTGATTGTATTATTGAGTTCTGTAGTTTCTTTGTTCAGCTTTTGTTTGGAAGATCTATCCAGTGGTGAAAAAGGTGCATTAAAGGCACCCAAAATTATTTGTGGTGAGCTATTTGACTCTTGAACTTGAGAAAAGTTTGATGAATGTAGATGCTCCATTGTTTGGATATATATATCCAAATATATATATATATATATCCAATTACAAATTTAACAATATATTTGTAATTGTTAAGTCTTGTTGGAGTATGGTTCCCTTGAGCAGTATGTAGTGTCCTTCTTTATTTTATTAATGTAAAAAGGGAAAAAGAAACCAGAAGAACATAAAGATGAGAAAGAGAATAAAACTTTGGCTTCAGGAATAGAAAAAGCAGGGCTGGGGCTGTAGCTCAGTGGTAGAGTGCATGCCTTGCACATGCGGGACACTGGATTCAATCCTCAACACCACATTAAAAATAAAATAAATGGGATATTGTGTCCAACTACAACTAAAAAAGTATTAAGAAAAAGAAAAAGATAAGGTGTTGGGGGAGATAAGGGAGATAAGAGTAGTGGCAAAGATGATACACACACACACACACAAAAAAAAATCAAAATACACTAATCAGAATCCCTAGCCCTCACATGAGCATGGGAAAATGAGACTTTCAGGGGAAAAAAAGAAATATGAAAAGAAAAAGAAGGCTAGAAATGAGGAGAGAAACAAATATGAATATGTGTAGGAGTATTTGAATCATTCAGAACACATTCAAATAAAACAAAAACCCTTCACAAAGAAATACAAATGGTCAACAAATATATAAAGAATATATGAAGAAATGTTCAACATCTCTAGCAGTTAGAGAAATTAAAAGTACACTGAGATGCCATCTCACTCCAGTCAGAGCAGCAATTATCAAGAATACAGGCAACAATAAATGTTGGCAAAAATGTGGGGAAAATCGTTCACACTACATTGCAAATTGGTGCAAGTACTGTGGCAAACAGTATGGAGTTTCCTTAGAAAATGTAAAATAGAACCTCTATTTTACCCAGCTACCCACTTGTAAGCTTATATCAAAAAGAGTTAAAATCCAAATACTACAGTTATGGATCCACATTAATATTCATAGCAGCTCAATTCACAATAGCTAAGCTATGGAAGCAACCCTGGTGCCCTTCAACAGATGAACTGATAAAAAAATGAGATGTGTTATATATACACAATGGAGTAATACTCTTCCATAAACAAGCATGAAATTATAGCATTTGCCAGTAAATGGATGAAACTGAAGAATATCATGGTAAGTGCAATAAGCCAATCCCAACAAACCAAAGGCTGAATGTTCTCTCTGATATGTGGACACTAATGCATGAACGGAAGTATAGAAGTTGATTGGATTAGACAAAGGGGAATGAAGGAAAGGAAGGAGGGCTGGGAATAGGAAAGACAGTAGAAGAAAGCAGATATAACTTTCCTCTGCTCATATATGAATACGTGACCAATGTAAGTCCACATCGTGTACAGCCAAAAGAATGGGATCCAATTGGAATGGGTTGTACTCCACGTATGTATGTCAAAATATTATACATAATTGTCATGTATGTCTGAATGTATCAAGTGAAAAATAAAAAAAAATTAAAAAGGGATATCAGTGGAGCAGAGGAAGGAAATAGCAGATTATGGAGGAGGAAAGGAACGGAAGCAACTGTCGAATGAAATTGACCAAATTATGCTGGGTACATATATGAATATACCATGATAAATTTCACCTTTATGTAGACCTATAAAGCACCAATTAAAAATAATAAATAAATAGAAGACCAGTAGAGAAGGGGAAGGGAAACAGAGGAAGGAAGGAGAGCGGGGAAGGTAATCACTGAGGACTACAAGGGAGCAATTATATTCCATGCATGTATGCTTATCTCAAAATGAACCACACTACTGCTCATTATTAGGAATAACTACAATACAATAATACAAACATTTTAAAAGCAAAAAAATTAAATGCTATGCAAGAAAACAAAGTGGGTACCAAGCTTTCTCCCATGAACCACTACAGCTCTGACAGCTCTGACAGCCATGCTGTCCCCAGCTGGTACAGTCCTGCTGCTGGTTGGTCGACTGTTTCTCGGGTTGAGACAGAGGCAGCAGTGCTCCCTGAGCCAACCCCAGGCTGCTCCATGCTGCCATGAAAGTGGGGAAAGGAATGCCTGAAAGAAGAAAATCTGTCCCACCCTCAAGGCTCCTAGCAGCGGGAGAGCAGTTCTGGGTGAAAATCTTTCATCAGGCTGATTGGGGAGAGGTTTTCTATGTAAATCTTCTAGAGGGAGGCCAGAAAAAGAAATTGGCCCATGCTAATGGCACCAAGGCTGCTGTGTATGGAGGAGAGGGCCACCACTTTCTCAGCACCATCATTCAGACTGCCCCTTCCTCTCCCACACCTATGCACCATTATCTCCCAAGCATGCTGCAGATGATGCTGTGGATACCCAACTACTATACAATGCAGTCGTCTTGCAGTCTCCTACTGCCTCCCAGAGCAACTGTGGCCCATGCAGGGCCACAACATCTGGAAACCAGAACCCCAAGGAATGTTAAGTGTTGTTTGTGATACTCATGATATGGATAATAGGGCATATGTCAATCATTAATAAAAGTACGTGTTGCCTGAGATTGCAGGAAAATTCCCAGAGTGAGAGTAAGGAAGGATACAATTAAGACATACCACAAGGTGTGTTTCAATCTCTCTCAAGATACAAACATTAGTGTTATTCCTCAAGAAATTCACGGGAAAAAGATTGCAAATCAAGATTCCTGAGAAAAACTTAACAAGTTATATTAAGTCCCCCCCCATTTTAAAAACATAACCTGTGCAACATCCATTCCCCCCACCAACAGACCCTCCTTTGTCTTACACAGGAATTCATGAGGATAATGGGAAACACATAGTTAATATAAATGACAAATGGGTTGAGGTGCAGAGTCTGCCCTTTAATTAAAGATTACACATACATAAGAATCGGTGTGCTTTGACCAAGGATCAAGGAAACTCTAAGACAGCAATTAAATAGGTCACATGAAAAAAGAAAATTACTTTGGAAATTAAAAATAAAATAATTTAAAATTAATATAGATATATTTTAGAGGCACTTCAGAGTAGTAGGCTTTTAAGTAATAACTTTCACTATTTTACATGAGTTTTACTGGGACTTTAGTTTAGAAATAAGAAAGCTTACCAGTAATCTGAGGTATGATTTAAAGTTAAAGGTAACTGAAATGATTATAGGTATGCTTTAAAGTTAGAAGTTAATAATGGGTCTGGAGACATGTACTCGAGTAGCATAGCCTAGCACCTAGTGGTTGAGGTGAAAAACGTAAAAGCTTAATCATGATTGGCTAAGGTTATAGGAAAATATTTTAAACAATGTACTCAATATCTTAGGTAATCAATATATGTCAGAAAAGATTGTAACTCTTGAAAATCATGTAAATCAAAGAAGTTTTGGGGTTTGAGGCTATTCATTCACTACCTGAAAAAAATCACCTGTAAAAAGGTATAAAAATAAAGGCCTCTCTAGGGGCAGCAGATTTTTTCTGGAGGCTGCTTTTAACTTGCAACCTGCCATCCAGTCTCTTCTTCTTTTGTGGAGGCCACTCCTCCTTCAGGACCCCTAGAACCCTGCTGGGGCTGGACCCCAGCAGGAATCTGCCATCTACAATTTACATTGCACCCTTGACTTTCACATGGTGGGCACAGTGGGTGCAGGGACCAAGAGCAACTCTCTTAACTTTTCAGTAGCAGAGCAGCCACCCACCAACCCAAACTAGCTTGTCTGGTATAAATTCTCATTAATAAAATACTTTTCCAAATTAGTATTCAAGGTGGCTTTTGGAAATATTTTGCCTTGCCAAATTTGACCTCAACATGATTACGTCTACAAAGCCCAACTATCTCAGAAGAATCGTCTGTCATGAACTGAACCTTACTTTGCCTTGAAATGACAAGTGGGAGAATATTGCAGATCACAAAAAGCATTCCAGGTTAGGGGCAGTGGCCCAAGCCTATAATGCCAGTGGCTTGGGAGGCTAAGGCAAGAGGATCCAGTAACCAAAGCCAGCCTCAGCAAAAGCGAGGCGCTAAGCAACTCAGCGAGACCCTGTCTCTAAATAAAATACAAAATAGGGCTGGGGATGTGGCTCAGTGGTTGAGTGTACTTGAGTTCAGTCCCCAGTAACCACTCCACCCCGCCCACCCCCCCAAAAAAAAGCATTCTGGTTTCTTCAAGGCCCAGCAGGGCCACTATGTCCACTACAGGCTGACTGACCTCATAAAGGGTGTAAGGCTTCGCTGTGCTCTTAAGGAAATGACTTCAAGGAAGTAAATGGAATTGGCCTAGCAGGAAGGGAGTGGGTGGGTGTCAGCATGCCCTTAACTTGGGCACCACTCCCTCTCCTCAGAAGCCAGGGGCAGCAGGTGAGGCACTAGCCTTGAGGGAACATGCCCCTAGAAGCAATGTAAAATACAAGAACTGGAGATGTCGCTGGAGGGGCGTGGCAGGATCTGAGTTGTCCTGAGGTTGGACTTTCAGCACCTTCTGAAAGGCCCCTCCACGTCTAGCATTCCCCAAATCCCTTTCCTACCCCCCACCATGTCCCTGAGGAGAGGGCTGGGGACAAACATGCAGTATGTGACCCAAATAGCACCCTGGCCCAGGCACCACGGAGCCTGTGGAAACAGTACTCAAAACCCATGATCAATGTGGGATCAGGCAGCAGGCCCACAGTCAGCAGGTCACACATCCGTGAGGAAAGTGGGGAGTCCCCAGGAGCTGCGAAGTGCAGCCCAGCAGTGGACAGTGGGCCTTGCCCTCTGCCCTTTCACCAACCGTTCTTCCCCGAGAGATCCCTGCACGCCCTTTCCAGGTCACCTATTCCAGCCATCTGCCACAGAAACTGGACTCAACAGTGTGTGTTTGGAAAACAGAAGTTGGTGGTGTGCTAGCGCAGCTCCCTTGGTCTCTCATCTTGATTGGCCTCCACCACTTGCTCTGAATGGACAGTCATCTCAGCAAGCGAGGTCGCCGACCAGCAGGCCCTCACGGCCTATCGCCCGCCCAGTGGCCTGACCTGCCAGCCTCCAGCTTTGGGCAGGATCACCCTGCTGCCCCAGCATCTGCCATCAGCTCTGCCTGCAGACACTTCCACCAAGAAACCTGTCCTTTGTGCCTTGCTTGGCTGTGCCTTGCTGGGCTGGCTGCTACAGAGGCCCTCTCCTGCAGGTGGCGCTCTGCTCTCGGTGGATCCTCCCGCCACCCTCCTGGAGAGACCACAGGGAAAAGCAGGCACTGTCCTCTGATAACTTAGGAACATTGTGACCCTCCAGAATCCCAGGATCCTCTTCGGAGCCCAGATCAATTGTACTGCCTCCACTACCAAAGCAGGTCCACGGAGATCTGGAGCCAAGGACACCTAGTCACATACCTCTCTTCCTTGGAAAAGCAAACAGAGGTGAGGGCCCAAGAGCAACCAGGGGATCTGATGGCAGCAGCAGTGGAAGTGGCTGTGGTGGCACAGGACAGGGACGTGGAAGAGGAAGAGGAGAATAAAGGAGGAGGAAGAGGAGGAGGAGTAGGAGAGCAAAGAGATATGTAGGACGTTTTGGAAATGGATGCCCTTAGCAATGGGGGGTATCACCCTTGAAGCCTCTGCACACCAAGGAAGACCTCGCTGTGTGCAGCCTACTCCTAGGCTCTAAGAAACACACACTGTACAAGAGAGGGTCCAGGTGTCTCCAGTGATCTTCTCTGACAGCCTGACTGGTGCAGCCTGAGGCAGAGGCAGCAGTGCTCCTGCCCTGCTCCATGCTGCCACAAAATGGGTAAAGCAAGGGTTGGATGAAGACATTGAAGACATTCTGCCCAGTTCTCCCAACTCCTGGGAATCTCCAGATGGGGTACCGTGGGAAGTCTTCAACTAACCCGTTAAGGAGTGCTCTTCCACTCATACCTGCTAGCCAGAGGCCCTGTAACAGAAAGAGCCACATGCCAGTGACCCTGTAGATACCACTTCAGTGGCATTGAGGTGAGCTGCCACACCTCCTAAGCACACTGTGGTTCTTATGGAGGAAGTCTTAGGACCCTGCAGAAGAAGGATCTGTCTCCGAAGAAGAGCCGGATCATGGAGGATGACATGGAGGCCTTGGAGGGTAAAACAGACTGCAGCGGCCAGCACCAGGACCCTGAATTCTTTCTCCCCAACTGTGGATCCTGCAAGGACTGCAGACCCTTGACTCCACCTACTGATACATCCCATAATATCCAGCTATTCTTGCCACCACTGTATTGGCAAATCAGGCTGATTGCCCCTGATCCTGTTTGTCCCTTTACCTTCCCCCATACCAAGTAGTGTTGATGTGGGCCTCCCTAGTTGTTTTCCTCTCCCTCCTCCTGCTAACCTCTTCCTTCTTTGAGGCCAAGTCCCAGTGTGGATATTCTTGCTGGTAAGTATCATCACTCTACTCACTTGGCAAGAGCTGCTGCACCTCCCATTTCCCTCCTCCCCACACCTCATATCCTGGGGCCTTTCCCCTTCAGCCTGCCTCCTGCAGAATGGAATCCCCAACCCTCAAGTGTGTGGATTTTCCTCCTCCTCCTCTATTTCTTTCCCAGTTCTCCTTTGATCCCTTTCACCAGCAAACATGTTAGCATTGGTCAGCCCCTAACTCTGGAAAGTGAATCTGCCACCTCTAGAGCCAATGCCTCTGAGCACCCGATCCAGCAGCCAACTGTCCAGAGGGTAGTATGAGGTCATTGCCATGGACACTACTCCCTATTTTATGGCAGTAATTGTCATAATTGTCCCTGGATCGAATAGCAGCTCCTACCCATTCCCCCACGTCTATACTCCTAGGCATTACAGGGAGATGGAAAATGGACCAGTGTGGACCATTTTTAGGGTCTCCTGCTCCAACTCCTATGGAACCATCTCTTTGTTCCATAAACCACTCCTCAGCCCACATCTGAGAACCCTCTTCACAACACTCCTCTAATCATCTTATTCCCAGTCATGGATTATGCAGTGGCCTCCTTCCTAGATGACACACCATATAGAATACCATAAACCTGCAAGTATACCAACGATGGTGCTATGGATACCACCCCTTTATCCAAGGCTGTCATCTTCCAATCCTCTCTTGTTGTCAAGAACAACTTCAGCCCATACTACGGGTTGTTCCCTGGTTATGGGAACCTCCTACCCAGTGGCAATATCGCCTCCCTCCTTTTATCCACAAGTTTGTGTGTACAGCCTGTGCAGGGACCCAGCTCTACTCTCCAGCATCCTAGCAGTGCTGAAACAACCCATCAGCCCACATCTAGGGATGCAACCTAATGCACAACTCTTTCTCTTTGGGTAATCCAGGAAGCCCAGCCCAGCTATGGACTTAAGCTTTCTCACAGCTCAACAGCTGAGTGGCAGCACAGTGAAGCCAGGACCTGTGGGTATCACATCACCATGAACACCATTTTGCATACAACTCCACAACCTGACAGCCTTTCCCAAGAACCCAGATGGTATGTACACAGGCATAGCCACAAGGTCTGAACTGGGACATGCCAGCAGAGTGACAAGCTCCAGAGACAGAACTTCAATCTTTGCTAGCACAATTTCTGGCCCAATGGAGTTCATGAGAACTGGGGCTCCCAGGGGTGGAGGGAACTTTGGGTTTAGCATACCCACACCAGGATGGAGGTCCCATTCCACAGCCCACTCTCAATCAGGATGGATCTAATTCAAACCAGTGTGAAGCACAGAGGAGAACTTTGTGGACACTCAGCTTGACCCATCTGCCAGATATGGAAAAGAAATACATAATAAATTGTTTGTAGGATTGCTAATTAGTGCAACTTTTCTAGAAGGCAGTATAGAGGTTCCTAAAAATAACTGGAAGGAACTCACCATATCATCCAGGGATTACACTCTTTGGTGTATAACCAAAAGAGCTAAAATCAGCATACTACAGGGTGCAGCCACAACAATATTTATAGGACAACTCACATTATTTAGCTATGGAGCCAACCTAGGTATCTGTGAACACAGGAATTGATAAGAAAAATGTGATGTGTGTGTGTGTGTGTGTGTGTGTGTGTGTGTGTAGATATATAGATATTCACACGTACATACATTATACATACAATAGATTATTACTCAGCCATAAAGAAGAATGGAACTATGGCATTGGCAGTCAATGGTTGGAACTGGAGACCATCTTGCTAAATAAAATTAACCTGACCCAAAAAGCAAAAGATCAAATGCTTTCTCTGATATTCAGAAGCTGAACCAGAGTAAGAAAAATATAGAAGAAAAAGTATGTTTTTTTGGGGGGAGGAATTCCATGAAACTAGAAGAGACGTCAGTGGAACGGAGGATGGGGATTGAGGGTTAGGAACGAGGAATGAGAAAAGGGAAGAACGGTGGAATGAATCTGACCCAACTTCCTGTGTGTATATATGAATAGGAATTTAACTTTGGTTGATATCCACAAGGTACTAAAATGATTAATAAAAGAAACATCAGTAGAGTACAGGTGAGGGTTCATGGGAGAGAAGGAGTATAGGAAAAGCAGAGAAACTGTGAACTGAATTTGAGCAAATTATATTCCATGATTGTGTAGTTATGTCAAGTGAAGCCTAAAAATGATTCCTCATGCTCCTTCCTGTGTCCTGCCTTACACCCTTGTCCATACTACACCTGTACATCCAGGGTGGTGTGGCTATGATCTCCATCCTTACAGGTGTGTCAATATATTTTATAAATGTATGCAAATGAGTATACAAAGTTGCCTGTTTAGCTTCTTTCATAAAAAATGATTTTTAAAAATGTTTTCTTTTTTTTAGTTTTTATAGTTTTAGATGGATACAGTACCTTTATTTTATTAATTTATTTTAATGATGCTGAGGATCAAACCCAGTGCCTCACACATGCTAGGCAAGCACTCTACCACTGAGCTATACCCAGACCCCCATAATGATTTTGAGGGGAAAACATGATTTTGTTTATGTCAGTGACCCATCCCTGTGGTTTACTGTATAGTAGTCCATTGTGTGAGTGTACCATGGGACAACCCAACTATTGGCGGATATCTATGTTGTAGAGTACAATTATTAAAAGTAAAGCTAGTATGAATGTCTCTTGAAAGATCTTATAAGAATAGGGAAAGGAAGAGAAGGGCTATGCCATATGCTAGAAGCAGGTTTCAATTTTAAGTGGCTAGACTTTCTAATCTTTTTTTTTTTTAAGTATTTATTTTTTAGTTTTCCGCAGACACAACATCTTTGTCTGTATGTGGTGCTAAGGATCGAACCCGGGCCGCACGCATGCCAGGTGAGCACGCTACTGTTTGAGCCACATCCCCAGCCCTAGACTTTCTAATCTTGGAAGGGATGGTACCAAGCCACTAAGTGCCGAAGAGTTCTGCTCCCTACACTTTCTCACCAATATTTTGTGTAGCCAGACATTTAAGTTTTAGGTCTTCAACTGTTGTGCAGTTGTATCCTCTTGTGATCTAAGTTTTTACAAAGCTGTTGATTATGATAAGTAAATTTTCAAGTGATTGTTTCCTGTGTATATGACTGTCTTAATGATATCTCTTTTCAAAGCATTTTGCCAGTGTTTTGACTTTATTTTAATTTCTAAAATTTAGGCTTAGATTTTTTTCAAATGGCATATAACAAATGTTTTTATATGATTTGCAAACATTTCTATCAATCTCTGTTCTGCTCTTTTATTCTTACAGAGATATCTTCCAAATATCTCTTCTTCATCTCAGATGTCATTTTTGCTCCTTTCTTGTTCTTGGGATGATACTGTCTGTTGGTAATCTTCATCTCACCCAAGAGCAAAAGGACTTTGTCCCATGTTTAGACTCATAGAAATTTAATAGATGTATGTTTGAATTTGGATTCTTGACCTATCAAGTAGGAGACAAATTCCTATATGTTGGGAAGGGTTCTGTACAAACCATATACTGCCTGTGTACAGAAACACTTCTCAAAAACTCTCCTCTTCCTCCACTGAATTTCCTTTGTACCATTCTTCAAAATCATTGAACTCCCAATTTTTACCCCAAATGCAGATTGCAGAATCACATCGGTTACACATCCACAATTTTACATAATGCCTTATTAGTAACTATTGTATTCTGCTACCTTTCCTATCCCCTACTATCCCCCCTCCCCTTCCCTCACACGTTCTCTCTCTACCCCATCTACTGTAATTCATTTCTCTCCTTGTTTATTTTGCCATTCCCCTCACAACCTCTTATATGTAATTTTGTATAACAATGGGGGTCTCCCTTCGTTTCCATGCAATTCCTCTTTTCTCTCCCTTTCCCTCCCATCTCATGTCTCTGTTTAATGTTAATCTTTTCTTCCTGCTCTTCCTCCCTGCTCTGTTCATAGTTGCTCTAATTATATCAAAGAAGACATTTGGTATTTGTTTTTTAGGGATTGGCTAGCTTCACTAAGCACAATCTGCTCTAGTGCCATCATCCATTTCCCTGCAAATTCCATGATTTTGTCATTTTTTAGTGCTGCGTAATATTCCATTAACCAGCTTTTTAAAACATTATCACCAAAAGACCTGACAAGAAGGAGGAGGAAAAATTTATTTGCTTCACAGTTTCTTATGTCAGTCCTTAGACAGCTGACTCTATAACTCTGGGCCCAAGATGAGGCATAACATCATAGCAGAAGTATGTGGTGGAAGTATCCAGTTCAGAACATGGCCACCCGGTAGGAGAGAGAGCAAGCACCAGTCACAAAGTATAAGCCCCAAAGGCATGCCCTCAGTCACCTTCTTCTTCTAACCAACTTCTACCTGTCTAGAGTTACCCCTCAGTTTATCCATATTGGTGGATTAAGGAACTGTTTATGTTAAGGTTCTTACATCCCAATCTGTTTACACCAAAACTTTCTTTCATTGTCTCACACGTGAGCTTCTAGTGGACACCTCATTTTGAAATTATAACACCTGATACCGGACTTATTCAAATACGATTTGTCCTATGATGAGAAGGTTCCATGGAACCCAGACTGAGAGCAATGAGAATGGTCCCAGGAGTGGACCTAGAGGTGACTAATGGGATGTGGTTGGATAAAGTGTTTCATTTTTCAACTCATGGTTTGGTGTTTGAGTTTTGCTGAAGTCCCTGGTGATTGCACATCCAAACACAATGAGATTTCAGCATCAATGTGTTTGATAATGAGGAAAAACTGGAAAAGACATAATTCTGACTTTGACACTCACATTGCCTCCTTCTACTGTGGATCAGAACAGGGACATGCTCTCCTAGGGGCCACACAGGACATGGGAGCCTGGTGTCCTTGCTGCCTGCCACATCACTGCCACCACCACCAGGCTGTGACCTCTGCAGGACCCTTTACTGCAGTGACCTATCTGCTCCCCCTTCAGAGGACAAAAGTGAGGAAGTAGAATAAGGATGAGAGGTGAGGCCACAGGGCCTGAAATACAGGGAATAAATCCCAGCTCCTCAGGAATGATGGGAAAGGGAGGAATGGGTGTCTGTTTAGGTCACTGCCACAACATGTTCCCAACTATTCAACAGTCAGCTACAGTGGTCCACAGGCTCGACTGACAGTCACCAATCACTCTGTCACACAGCCAGGTAGTCAAGCCAGCTGTTGTCACCCCTCTGGATCCCTGGTATGGGTGGGTTATGGCAGTTGCTGCCACTCCTGCATCCCTGATAGGACTCTTGCCCACAACTTTGGAACTATGTCATCTATGAAAAGCTTGTCCCACCACAGTGCCAACTGCTGATTCTACTAGACCATGATTCAGTCCCTGCTGGTGTCTTGGTTTCCCTGAGGACTCTGCTTGACCACTGCAACTGTTAAGGGCACTAAGGACGTTTGCTAGACCACAAGTGGCATGGTAAGTGTCCAGTACAGCACCAAGCACAATGAATGCACACAATAGGTGTTCTATAACTGTTTCATTAGCTGAATTAAGGAAGGAAATGCACCTGTTAAAGGCTCAGTTCACGGTTGCTGGTAGGTCAAAAATAAAAACTGAGTTTCGGGAAAAATAAATATTAAAGGCCTCATTGGAGACATTCATAATCTATCTGTAGAAAGCGAATAATCCAACTTAGAAACATAAAACACAGAGTGACAAAAAGTTAGCCTAAGTACAAAATGAAGAGATGGACAAAGGAGCTTTAGGTGTGAGCTGGCATTGTTAGGGAAAGCTTCAGGAAGCAAGGACCTAACAGGTGGCCTGAGTCAACTGGAAGGCAGCCAAACCAGGGGTTATTATTGATCCTCTGGTGCTTCTGCCTCCAGGCACAACTGTCACAGCTCCAGGGATTCTCCCCGCTCCCCTCCGCCTCCAACTGGAAGCCCATCCCAGGGACCTGTGGGGCCACACTCGCTCACGCGCCCAACCGCCCAACCGCCGCCCCTACCCAGCTTGAGGGCGCCCCCTGGCGGTAGGCCGGCCTGGGTGGGCGGGGCACCCGGCTCCCATCAGCCCGCACCACAGGGACCAACTGTCAGTTGGTCACAGTCGCCACGCGCCATCCCCACCATCAGTGGGTCCGAATGGCGCCTCCAATAAGCAACTCACCTGCCGCCCTCAGGATGGCCTGGAGCCCGCGCCGCGTCCTGGGAAGCTGGAGGCGACAGAAGTTCTGGGGGCGGCGGCCAACTTCGTGGAAAGGGCGGCCTCAGCGCGTCCGCTTTTGCACAGCTGCCTGCCACGGGCTGAGCGCAGGGTCAGGCCCGCGGACGCCACGCCAGGGGGAGCCCGGGCACCACTAGAGCGCGACCTGAGTGGCGCCGCTCTCCCGCCAGGTACTGCCTCAAGCTCCCTCAGCGGGAGCGGGCGCTGCGGAGGAGCAGGGCGGACAGTAGGCTCCCTGCCTGCGGGATCTGCACCTGTATCTGGGGCCTTGGTTCTGTAGGCAATGCAGTGGGTCGCGTGCACGCCATCCAGCCAAAGAGAGCACAAGAC
Source organism: Ictidomys tridecemlineatus (assembly GCF_052094955.1). Lineage (NCBI taxonomy): Eukaryota > Metazoa > Chordata > Mammalia > Rodentia > Sciuridae > Ictidomys > Ictidomys tridecemlineatus. The sequence goes on from NW_027521581.1 coordinate 320,169, forward strand.
ACAGCACCTATTTCAAGAATATTAAAGCTCTCATAGAGAGACGATTTATACAATAGAAGCAGATGGAGATACAAGGAAGACAAATGATCATGAAACATTGAAAGAGAACAGCGGGGAGTTGACAGGACCCCACAAGCCAGGAGGAGTGGTAAGATGCTGCCATGGATTTGTACAGTGCATTTATTATGTTTTTTTTTAAAGGGAGAGTGAGAGAGGGGGGAGAGAGAGAGAGAGAGAGAGAGAGAGAGAGAGAGAGAGAGAGAGAGAGAGAGAGAGAGAGAGAGAGAGAGAGAGAGAGAGAGAGAGAGGTGCTGAGGATCGAACCCGGGCCGCACGCATGCCAGGCGAGCGCGCCACCGCTTGAGCCACATCCCCAGCCCAACATTTATTATGTTTTAAGCCATTAGTAAATTCACCATCCCAGGTTGATTAGCAGGGCTTTAGCTGGAGCCAAGGCTCTCCTTCTCATGCACTACTGATCCATGCCTTTACCTTTCTTTATCCACCATAGATCATGTCCCAGCAGCAACTCTATCTCCGGGTGAATTTCAACCATCTCCAACCACTCCAGCCCTGTGTCCATACACTGCTGCCTGAGAAATCTTCAGCCAGACCCATGTACTGACACTTATTCTATTTTCTTTTAGAACATCCTGTGGATTCCGCTGAAGAGCTTCCAAATTAGAGGCATACATTCCTGAAACTCCAAGTGGAAGAGGCTTTGTTCTGATTGCACTGTCTTGTGGAAGGCCTCCGATTGCACAGAACCCAGTCAGAGCCTGGCAACAGAAGTCAGAGCAAGAAGATGCTGTCCACACAGCATGGACTCAGAGGTAGGAGCAATGTCAGAGCCACTCTGTAGCCACCCTGTGTTTATGTCTCTGTTTTGTATGGTTGGATTCCAAAGAGCATCTTTGTTTTCAGCAGTGAATTGGATGACCCACTAGACAGTCACACTGAAGGTAGGACACTATAGAAGCAGGTCTGTTTAACAGCTGGAGGACACTGCTGCTTTTGAACCTGGGGATGGAGTCTGAGTGGAAGGATCTTTATATTCTTCATATCTTAATGACCTTGTGTCAAGAGATCTGATGCCATGACTTGGAGTGTGCTGTGTTTGTAACCACGTTTTCTAGCCTTACATGGAAAGTTGACCATTGTCAGGAGAAGAGCTCATTCTCTCCTTATCACCTAAACATCCTGTGACTTGATGTGACATAGTGAAGAAGAAATCTCATCATCAGACAGAAAGCCAGACAAAAACCAGAGTTTTTCTGTGCTCAGAGAGTGCTTCTGAGGTCACTCTCCCAATGAACTTAGGCCTCCCTCTTGGCCTCACCTTTTACAGTATCCACCCCTTCTCAGTCCTGCCCCCCTGAGGATCCTAACACATGTACCTAGGAGGACAACCACATCCAAACCTCAGAAGGGACTGCTGTGGTGGTCTCAAACATTCATACCCCGCCAAATCAGCATGACAGTCTGTTCTCCTTGTTTGAGTCAGTTTGAGATTGGGAGTGGAACTTAGTTCTGAGGGTTGAGATGAAAGGGAAAGTCTGCTGGGGAAATCTCTGATAAAGGTATAGTCACAGGAGCTGAACCAAAAGTGAAATATGGCAGATTGAGAAAATCTTCACATCCAACCACAACTCCATTAACATGCTAGGAAAAGGAATTTTGTTTTTCTTTCTTCTTTCTCTCTTCTTAAAAAAATTCATTTGTTTTTTTTAGCTATACATGGCAGTAGAACCTATTTGATGTATTTGTACAATCACAGAATATATTGCATTTTAATCCCAGTCTTGTGGATGTACACAATGCCGAGATTCACTGTGGTATATTCACATATGTACAAGGAATGTTATGTCAGATTCATTCTACTGTCTTTCCTATTCCTATCCCCTCTCCCTGCCTTTCATTCTCCTTTGTCTAATCCACTGAACTTTCATGGCCCACCCCCACCTACCCATTGTGTGCTAGCATCCACATGTTAGAATATTCAATCTCTGGTTTTTTGGGATTGGCTTATTTCAGTTAGTATGATAGTCTCCAGATTCATTCATTTACCAGCAAATGTTATAAAGTCATTCTTCTTTGTGCTGAGTAATATTCCATTGTGTATATATAACACATTTTCTTTATCCAATCATCTGTTGATGGGTACCTAGGTTGGTTCCATACCTTAGCTATTGTGAATTGAGCTTCTATGAACATTGATGTGGCTATGTCACTGTAGTAGACTGATTTTATCCTGTGGATATATACTAAGGAGTGGGATAACTGGGTCAAATGGTGTTTCCATTCCTAGTTTTTAAAGGAATCTTCAATTGGTCCAGTGTAGTTGCATCAATTTGCAGTCCCATTTATTGTCACTTGTATTCATACACACACACACATACACACACACACACACATACATATCTGGGAATTATATATATAATATATATATATAATATAAAACATATCTGAGAATATTGATACATAAGTTTATCTGCTCCCAAATTTTAAAATGTATTTATCTTGTTTGTATCCACTCACTTCTAGAAATGTACCTGGGATGATGGGTGAGCTAAGATTTGTGTGAACCTGTTATGAGAAAGCAAGATGAGGTAGTACTCAGAGGCCTACACAGTTTGCCAAGAAAACTAGGAAAAATGAAAGCATCTGATAAGCTGAGGAACCTTTTAGGTTATTGTGTAACGAATATGGTCCCAAATTTGCAAACAGAAGCTAAAAGAGTTAAGCTAAAAGTGCCTTAACCACATTCATATTAATGTGAAATTGCAAAAAAACCCAGCAGTGTTATGAGCGAAATCACATAATGCAAGGAGGAAAGGCATAGGAAGTCACATCACACTGCATTTTAAATGTCCACTCTCTTCTCTTGAATGCAGTGAGGAAAATATTTCACATTGGCCAAGAGAGATGTCTAGGGAGAGCTGAGATTCTTTTTAATGTAGTTTCTCGTTATAAAAAGAAATGAAATGGAGTAATAATATAATCTTTACATAATAAAATCTCAAGGCATCCTGTTTTTTGAATAATGCAACTCCTCATCTTTTCTCCTCATCTTTTTATTTCTCTCTTTCATTAGAGTTAATCACACAAAAAGCTTTCAGGCTGCTGCTGCTAATTTAAATCTAGAGATGGCAAGTTTTTTTTTATTGCTGTTGTTTTGTTTTTTGTTAGCCTTCTATGTGCCTATATTAGCAGCTATACAGTAGAGGAATGCAAGACTCATTGCAAAACAAGTTATTTGTGATTCACATGTATGAACAATATTTAGTAACATGCTAGTTATCATTAGTATCTTTCAGTAGCACTAAGAATGAGGCACATTTAAATCTTGCTCACAGTCTTACAACAAGGAGACCCATTTATATTCTGGACCTTAATTTCAGTCATAGGAGAACTCTAACCAACACACTTAGGGACCTCCAGTCAGGAATGTGCCTCCTTGCATTTTCTAGTTTTCCTTAAACAGAGTTGCCAAAAGAAGGGGCCTCCATGATATCCTTTCCTGCTGTTGAACACAAGTTGCAATGCAGAGGATATTTGGTGTGTTTGGTTGTCAACCTGAACATGTCCTAGTTATTGTGCCTTGTCTTAGTTTGACGTATCACTTTCTCTGCTGCTGCCTTCCCTCCAGGCTCTCTAGCCCATGATGACAAAGACACAGGCAACCCCTATTCTTAATAATGCCACATCACATCAACAACACTTAGCAGAATGCCTTGCACAGAGCAGCAACACACTAAACAGATCATACACATATGAATAAATGAAGAGGATTAAAAATTCCTAGTAAAAACGCCAGGCTGTAAATCTTGTTGTCTGATGTAGATCATCATGGCTTAATGATTTACTTCCAGATCCAAAGAGAAGAAATATAAATGAAGCTATCTGAAAAGGGGCTATTAGGCAGCACAGCATATCTTTTTTCTTTCAAGTCAGCTTAATTTCCTGGGTTTAGATTGAAATATTATTCACGATACTCCTAAATTCAACCAGAATCTACAGGATAATTGGAGCTTTAAACTATTTTTCCTCTTCTTCAATCAGAAATTATATTATTATTATTATCTGTCAAACACATTTCCTTCCTCATACCCAAACATGCAAATTGTATGCAAAGTCTGAAGACAGTCAATCAAAGCAAGGGTTGTAGATGGAGGTGGTATTTTTGGCAAGTTATATTATGAAGAATGAGAGGCACTGTGGGAAAGTTTTATGCCTATGGTTCTTAAAGAAGTATTCATTTTCAGTATGTCATTCACTAGTCAACTCTGATCAAAGAAAAATATATTCCCCCCCAAATCCACCTGCTACTCTGACAGCCTTTTATTTAATATGACAACAGAACCAACCACCTGTCTGAGTTTCCTGTTTTATATTTTGCATAATATAAATCATTTCTAGCATGTGCTATATGACAATTGGGGATGGATGGCATTAGAGCAATCTGATTTCTATGTGTTGCTTTCTTTATCCTCAGGGCATATTTTGCATTTATATCCTGCAAATAACAGGAGATATGTTTCAACTCCCCACATTTATTTTTCCCCAAACACATTCAGAGACACTTGTTCAGTGCTCCTTGTCAAGTACTTTGAAAATTCCCCTTTCACAGAATAGGTGTGTGGGAATCATTGACAGAACTCTCAGAGTTCTTAGTTTTCAACTTGGGTCTTTGTTAAGTCAGAGGGGGAGGAAAAGAAAGCTCTTTGGGTTCGTTATGATTTAATCTCCTCACTTTCTTTAATGAACATAAAATAAACACAGCTAATGAGTGGGTTGGTCCTGGCATTCCTTTGATATGTGTAGAAGATACATGTGTACACACACACACACACACACACACATTATAAAATGACAAAGGGAAGAGAAAGGAGGAGTACTTGCAACCTATTTAATTCATAACTACTGAAACAATGCCAATCATGAGCTAGGAAGAGGACATAAGGTGAAAGCACAATGATTCAATGCATGACTTTGTATGAGTTATGATGTGTGTATCTTGTTCTTTGAGAGGGTAGGGGATGTGTCTTTTACATTTCTTTATCCAGAACACACCGTTGTAACTTATGAAACCTTAAAGGGAGAGTATTTGGTAAATATGGTTGACTGATTCACTCTACATTGAGTCATCAAAAGAAGAGTGACATCCTATGCAAACATTTATACACTGATGCTCACACATATTTCAACCAAGATCCTTTCATGTCTTAAAACGCTAACCAAGAAAGGTATGAAGGATTGGAATTTTATCCAAATATAATCATTAGGGTGGCATTAGAGGGTTATTTAAAAGAAGTAAAACAGATTTTGAAATGACGTTTAAAGAAAGTAATTAATTTGGGAGAGAATGAACAAGTCAATATTCATCAACTTAAGGAAAAGTTGAGTTTCAAGTTAGTAAACTGTTAGAGAGTTCAGTTGGCTAGAACAATAATATTGGACTAGTCCTATTACAGATTTTATTTTATGAGATAAAATTTTAGTTACCTTTACTTTAGAGAGAAACCTGCCACAGCCTTGAATCTGTGCTAATCTAAGGATGCTTGCAGATCCAATGGCCCCATCCCTCTCAGCCAGACATCCTGTGACCCAGCACACTACCCAATTCTCATTGCTTAGGACTCAGGGGACAAAGTGAAATTCTGCCACCCACTTAAGTCCCAGGCTGCAACTCCAAAAACTAATCCACAGTTAGGACGTCATTTTAAAAGTGAGCGGAGCTGGGCACCTTATGTGTTCTGCAAATCATCAAGAAAATCTCCACTCTTCCAACCCAAAGAAAGAAAGAAAATACTTGGAACTTAATTGCTCTTACAACACAGCCCAGTAACTGAAGTGCTAATTCAAAGGAGAAGCTTTGCAATGACTATTCATCATCGCTCATCATGAAGTAACACGCTTAGCAAGGTCTATGAACACTGAGTGTGTTTATTAGGTCATTTACTGATGAAATGAGACTGCCATTGCGTTAAATTATCTACTTGCATATAAGCCATGCAAAGCTATAAACATGGTACTTGTTGTGGGCATGCCAAATAATGATTTGGGGGCTAACAGATCATGCCCTAGGTAACATATTTCAAAGGGGCTTAAACCCAGGGATCTACCTAGACACTTCCAGCTAATATGTCTACCAACTCTAACAGGCATTTAAAACTTTCTGAGATAACAACCACAAAGCCTAATCTTAGCCTTGGTCATGGTGTTAATGCAATAGACTGATAGAGTGGTGGTATTTCTGTTCTGACAAAGGGATGATAAACATCCTAAAATGACTTTGACAGGATATAATTATATGAAGTATTTAAACAAACTCTGGAAAGTACACAGGCACACACTTACCACCCACCTGTATTTGGCATTACTAGGCGCCCTCCTAAATGGCCAAAGACACCAGTTGTCCTCAGTTCTGTCCTTGTGGGGAGTGATGCCAGATTTTGGATGTATGGCATTTTATTTTGGGGATGCATTGTACTAAAGCTGCGATTGTTTCCATGGGGAAATGTCCCAGAGTGATTCTTGCAGTGGCACTCGGCTCTCTCAGACACTCCCAGAGAAACCATGATTGAGCTCTGCACTTTGACTTTGATGTCCGACAAAGGGTTGAAGAGGGAGGACTGTGTCAAGAGTACCTTGTCCAGCAGGTCCTGTAGACAGATGGGACCACTGTATGTTCGGCTCACTGTCAGGTCTGGTTGCATGGCAGAATTCAGGAGCAGGGAGTTACCTGGGTAAAAAAAATATATATATATATATACTGATCTGTCACTCAGAAACTACGACACCTCCATTACCCTTTTACAGCTGCCTTCTTTAACTGCAGGCCCACCCTGAGAAAGCAGAGTGGCCACAACAGGTTGGTTCTTAGTGACCAACACCTTGAAACTCTGGCCCTCCTTCCAGTCCATTCTTTCAATGCTGCCAGACTAAATCCTTCACCTTCTGAGATCCTTACATGCTTGATTTGGAGAACAAATATTTCTGGCACTCTGGCAAGTAGCTCAGGTATTGTTGTTCATGTGATTTTCACTGGCAAAAAAGAGCTAAAAAAATTAGATGTTTTGCAATCCAGTTCAGAGCAAAAATAACATCTGTTCATTTTAAATGGCAAGAGATGACACAGCTTGGTGACTAGGTAGTGCCATTTATAATGAAGCTGCTTGGTTTCAGCACATTTTTTGTGGATTTCTGGGCACTTTATGGATCAGCAGGAGGACATGATGTGTCCTCAGAGCAAATGGTTCAGGGGACCTCATGAATCACTTCATGTCTCAGTAGCCAATTCACTTGAACATTGCATATGTCACCGAGAGGAAAACAATACTCCATATGGACACAAAAAGCAACTCAGATTCTATGTGTGGAGCAGCTCAGAACAGTCTCCTTTCTGTCTGAAAACAAATGAAAAAAAAAAAAACAATCTTTACAATAGCATGAGAAATTGGACTTTGTCATTTTTGGGGAGCACCAATTATTTTCTAAGCCAAATATTAAAATGAAATGCTGTGATATATTTTTGTGATGAAGTAATCTCATTTATTAGTAAATAACAAAATAACCCTCAGTCCCAAACCTCCCACCCATATCAGTCCATCAATGTGACATCTCAAATTGAAATCCAAACCATATTAAACAATTTTCCTTTGGGGCCTTACAGAAATGTTTAAGGTATGGTATTTTTGAAAATGTTGCAATTCTAGGCCATATTGTATTAGCCTCTATTGTTTTTCCATTTTCATAATTTGTAACAATGCCAGCAGGAAATCTATAACCCTGACTTTTACCACCTCTTATTCAGATGCTCTAAGATTGCAAAATCACAGAGAAAACGTACACATGAGATGAAATAATGCTGCAAGATCTAATGTCTCCTTGTGGTGTATTTCTTCCAAGCTTGGAGCTACTGTGCCAAGACAAAGGACAATCAAGTCTCTGTGTTTTGTAACAGAACCACATTGAGTTCTATAGCTTAGGAAGCATGTTCTTGTTTATGGTCTCCAGGCAAGAAGTGGGACTGCAGAATGATCCCATGTCTGCAAAGATTTGGGAACTGATGTTTCCTTGGAGACTTCAAGAATTATATGTCCAAGTCTACCAAGCCCTCACCTATTGAAACTTAAGTTTTGGTTATTCTTGAAAGACTCTCTGAGCTCATGTGAAGCAATGAAATGAAAATTATTTCCTAGAATTAGGTATCACAGATGTGGAGAATGCTTGATAATAAAAGTATGTACAGGGCAGGGGATGTATCTCAGTGACAGAGTGCTTGCCTAGCATGCACGAGGTCTTGGGTTCCATCCCCAGCCCTGGGGGAAAAAAAAGTATATACATATGACACAGTCCACAGTTGAAGAATGGGCACAGTTGAAGAAGGAAGTTGGGATGGGAAGGGGTGAGTGATTGGCCCTGATCAGACTTTCATCTACTCTTTGAAAATATATTTTCAAGTTATTAGTCTACAATAAGAATAACATTCTATTTCATGGGGCTGGGAACTGAAACCTGGGCCTTGTGCAAGGCAGGCAGGTGCTCTACCACTGAGCTGCACCCCAGGGCATTAACAGTCTCATTGTTTCCCTTTCTGCAGCACCAGATATATTGTTCAAGAACAGATATGCCTAAGACACTGCAGGTGAAAGCCACATAGTATGCATATGAGGTGTATCATCACAAGGAATATAGGGATAGTAGTAGCAGCTACCAAAGGATTCTTTTCTACATCATTAGTTTCATGAGATCCTTGATCAAAAGGTGGTCAGACAATTTGGCAAGGTAATGTATTCATTTAGAGAATGACAATACAAAATTCCCTTTCCTCCCCAAATGTGCACAGTCTAGGCAACGGCATTTTCACTTGGTGCTCATGAAGCAGGATGGCAGCCTGTACTGAAAGTATCATCTTCCAGAACCATGTTCACTCCATTTATGAGCACTTGCCATCCATGCACCAAGGGATTATATGGGTTGCCTTTCCTATCCTCTACTATCCCCACTTCCCTCCCCTCCCATCTTCTCTCTCCAACCCATCTACTGTAATTCATTTCTCTTCCTTGTTTTCTTTTCAATTCCCCCTCACTTCCTCTTATATGTAATTTTGTATAACAATGAGGGTCTCCTTCCATTTCCATGCAATTTCCCTTCTCTCCCCCTTTCCCTCCCCCCTCTCGTCCCTATATAATGGTGGTCTTCTTCTCATGCTCTTCCTCCCTATTCTGTTCTTTGTTGCCCTCCTTATATCAAAGAAGACATTTGGCATATACACCTGACTTGTTTAGTTCTTGATGTCAGATGGAGAGACATTTCTCTTTCACAGTAGTCAGCCACTGCAGGACTTGGGTGGTCCCCATATGGAACAAGTCTCCACCTTGAATCCTTTGGTACTTTGGGGAAGTTTTAGTTTTCTGATGGGCCAGTCCAGTTGGTGAGTTCATTCCTATGGCAAAGGAGGTGGGGCCTGCAAATGAGAAGGAGTAGAAAAATCAGAGTAAGACACTTCCAGGAAAAAGAACATTGGTTCATATTATTCTCTGTTGGGGGCTTCCATCTTGCCCTCTGTCATAGCTAGCTGCTCAGGTATATTTATTCATAGTTCAAAGCTAGTTGAGGGCAAGTATCAACAAATACTCTCAAGCCTTAGCCTAATTAAAAATGGTTAGCTGAGTTAAGATCCTTCAAGGAAATGATGAGAGGGACAGAAACCAAGGTCGGCATCTTATTAAACTCTTGTTTCTTTCAGACCTTTAAAAAATTGAATTTGATATTTTTCAGTAATTTGAGGGGCATTGAACTTCACTGAACTTCCTTTAAATGAAGGGACGGGGTTAGTGCTGAAGATGAAATCAAAAATGGAAGGCACAGGGTTAGTGTTTAAGAGGAAACCAGAGATTTTGAAATATCTGATGCCTAATGGAGCTATGGTTTGAATAACATTCACAATAATAAATTTAAATTTATCCTCAGAGAAGTCATAGGATTTGGAGACAGTGTTGATTTAGTTTTTTGCTAAGCACAAATAGGACTCAAATATTGCATTTTGAATATTATTACAGTTTGTTAGTTCCTTTTAAAATGTGCTTTTCATATTAATTTTAAATAATCGGTGAAAATATCTCTTCTTTGCATTTTTTGCTCTATATTTATTCCATGATTAATTTCAACAAATTATTTCATTGTCATGGTCCTACAAGACATTTGACACACATGGTTACTGAATGGATGGTAGCATATTTTGAATGCCTAATTACAAACTCTTCATAAAGCAGTTTATAAGCCTCTTTTCAGCAAGTCCATGTTGTAAAGTTTGTTGAGTATACAGGTTAATCATTATGGATTGGAATCAGATTTGTAATAACCTCTGCTCTTTCTTACCACTGAGTGTCTTTGGAAGAAAAGTAACGAAGCTTCCCTCCGTAAAGCTCATTTTATGAACATGTGAAATGGGACTCATAATGTCTAGTTCAGAGAATGGTGAAATTTACATGAAATTATGTGATGTTTTGCACAGAGTGTATGACACTATAAAGGCTCAATGTAATAGAAAAACTCTAAGCAAAATATTTTATGCTACAATTGATACGCATTGCTCTTGAGAGAACAAAGAACTGGACATTACCATTGGAAGAACAATCAATCCTACTTAAGTACTCTGATTGAAAATGAAAACTGTTGGAGAGTGGATGTAAAAGAGCAGCGTCCTTATTCCCTTGGTGCTGCAGTGCTCTACTTTCAACCTGTGATGGGCTGAGTTCTCTGCTGCTTGGTATTGACCCTGAATACTGATCCTCTCCAAGGACAACTACTATATTTGATAACAAACACCCCACGTGAGGATCAGAATGCCAAACCCAATGTGACTACTCATGTCCCACATGTTAGAAAGGTCTTCCTCCAATTGAAATTAAATGGAATGTTTTTGAGAAATAGAAACCTGCTCTACTCCAGGTTCTTCAATGTAGAGAATGTGAAGCAAAGCAAAACATAGTGTACAGAGTCATGGAAACGGGCACCTCAGGGTTCTCATTAGAGCACGCATCATGGAACAGTTTCATGGTCAAAGTCATGGTGCTATCAATCTCTTGACAACTTACATAACTTCATTGCTGCCCTGTTTCTGGACTGGTCACATTTCCTCCTGTAAAGCCCAATTCTACTTTCATTCATTCTTACATTAGTTCGAATCCACAGTTATTTATTCTTTATACGAAATTTAGATGTTTTTTATTCTGCAGGATTTTTAAACTTTGGAAATGTCATAAGACTCTTAAGAGAATCACAATACAGTCTTTCTTATTGATCTAACAAATCTTGTTGACCAATCTTATTGAGAAAACAGCTTTTTAAGATTTTAACACATCATTAATGAGAGAGAGATCTATATTATAATAGTTGAAATATTCATAGACACATGTGAAATATTGAAGTCAGTGTATTTGCAAATGAATGCAAAACTTTTCTTCCTAGTGGGGGAGGGAAGAAGACTGAAATTGCCTGGACAAACTTTATTTCCTGCCTCTCCATGACAGTTATTTGGAATGTATAGGAGGAGTCACAGACTTTTCACATTTTGCCACAAAACATAAAATAGAATTTGAACAGATAAATTTCTTTTCCCTCACACTTTGAAATGGAAGAGAAAGACATTACCATAAAAATAAACATAACTTTGAAAGATTTTATTATAGCAATCTAAAAATATTATTTCCTTATATATTTAGATCAAAATCATAGGGAAGCACCCAAATATATAGTACTAAATAAACTAAAATGAAATTTACAATCCACAATTAATTCCGAAGTATTAATTTGACAGATGAACTGATGAAATCTTATTATTAATCTGTTTTTTATTCAGTTTGGTAGTATTATCTTAAGTTTATTGAGCAGTTATTCTTGTTGTCAGACTGGAATTAAAGAGATGAAGCTAATAAGATGTAAGATCTATGAATTAGTTTATAAAACACACCCATATTTTATTAAAAGTGAAGAATGTTAACATTTCTCATTTGCAAGTTCTGCTTTAGTTCCCCAGAAATAAAAAAAAAAAATCATAAAGGGAATAAATGACTCATGGCCAAAACATCTAATAAAAATTGTGATGATTCTTTCAAGAATTCTTTTTCCTGGCACATGAATTTTTTATGTGGTAGTACTCTTTTTGTGCACTTTACAGTGGAATGGAATTTGAGCATGAGTATTTTTTCTTCTATTCCGCAGTGACCAGTAGTCTCTTCAGAAGACAATGAATGATATCGAGGGTCTCACTGAGACAATAAAACTACCTTTCCTCCTTTGGTAGAAGCTAATGCAAAAAATAAACAGTGAGGACCAGTTCTCACACCAGTGTGTCTGATTTTCTTTTCCCCTTCCTCCACTTGGGTGGTCTCCATATGGAACATCTCTCCACCTTGAATGCTTTGTTTCTTTGGGGAAGGAGTAGAAAAATCAGAGTAAGAAAGACACTTCAGGGAATAGAATATTGGTTCATAGTATTCTATATTGGGTGCTTCCATCTTGCCCTCTGTCGGAGCAAGCTGCTCAGATATATTTATTCATAGTTCAAAGCTAGTTGAGGGCAAGTATCAACAAATATTCAATGGCTTGTCTGAACACTGTCCTGGGGCACTTGATGGGAGGGTTCAAGGTGAAAGGCAGGGCTCCTGGGTAGCAACTGGTTCTCCTCCACGGGCTGGTGCTATGCTGGCAACTGGAGGGATAGACAGAGCACAAAGGATGATAAGTGACCTAACCACAGAGGTAGGATCTTGAGAGTCACAAGGGCCTCCTGGCTCATTGGCCACTCGCTTGACTTAAACAGAGATGGAAAGCTACATTATCTTCCAGGTCCCAATCTATACATGTTCCCACATCCACCCCCCAGTAATGATGACCAGAAGTGACCTAGTGAGCCCAGGACACACAGTGCTTAGCCCAGATTCTCAGGCAGCACTGGACCATGCTCTTCGATGGGAGATTACATTCCATACCATGGTGAAGATGAGGCTTTCCTCTAAAATATGTGGTTCAAATTTAAGAAATAAGGGAAAGGGACTTAAAAATTATTAGTCAATCCAGGTGTGGTGGTGCATTCCTATAATCCCAGTAATTCAGGGGCTGAGGCAAGAAGTTGTTGAGTTCTAGGGCAGTATCCCAAAAGTAGGGAGACCCTGTCTTAGAATAAAAAGTAAAAGAGTTTTGTAAAGCCCAATGGAAGAGCACCTTTGGCTCAATCTTCTGCACACACAAAACATGTTGTTATTCCAAATTTGCATAATGTCTAGCTCCACACATTACCATGAACATATGTCACATCTTTCTTTGACATCTAATCAGAAAGCAAGATAGGTGCATAAAAAGAGTCAGAAAAACTAGAAACAATAAAATTTACATACATTTGCCGGGCAAGAGCAAGGCCATGGAGGCAAACACGTGAGTTTTTAGGAAGCCCCTTTAGCTAGCAATGAATATCTTAGCCAGGTTGAAGGTCAGGAAAATTGCCCAGCTCAGATCAAGCAGGTTACCATCAAACCAGAGTGTGGTTTTTGTGATGGTGTCAGGTCAGGCATACATGCAGATCTCCCCTATGCTCCATAGTGAGTGTTTTAGATGCACAGTGTTTAACCCTGGGCTTCAGTGTGGACCCCAGGACTTGAATGAGCACTTCAAAACCAGCTTTCCCTCCAGGCCCAGCAGTGCAGGTTTCAAGACCACTTTATGCCTGAGAGGGAAGCTGGCAAATGGGAAGTCTGGATATGATGTCCCATATCCAGCCCACCTGTGACAAAGTCCAAGCCTGTCCTGGAGACTCTAAACCCCTGCACTGCACTATAGGAAAGCCTAGCCAGCTGTTGAGTGATGTGCACAAGGGCATCTGGGTTGACATCATATCCACAAGACCAAGCAGCCCATTGCTGCTATTCAGGGTTGAAGGGTTGGTGAGTTCAAGCCCACAGCCTGGGCTGAGCTTCCTGGGTGGGTTACACTAATTGAATGTGTTATGTCACTTTGTTTGGATTGTATTTATACACACAAACTCAACATAGACAATGCAGTGAATGATGACTCCACTTAGGAGGAGTTAACTTAAGAGACTATAACATATATACAGTGAAAACTACTTTCGTTATACGCTCTTAACATCCCATAATTGTGTTAACAAGTTCTTTCTGAATTCTTTCTAAGTTTTAGGTTCCCAAGGTCCACAGGCATGATTTGTGATCTTTTGGAAGTTTTCAGATATTTGTATGTCTGTTTATATTCCTTTCTCCCTTGTAGCATTTTCTTTTCTTGTATTGTCTAGTATTTTTCCATAAAGTGATCTCTTTTAGTTACATTCAATTTACTGCTCTCCCAGAGCATTCTTTATAACTGGAGGTTAAGTTTTTAGGTTACACCTCAAACTTTACATAGTTTCTATCCTTCCTGATGGAAATCACCCCATTAGTTAGGAAAACCACAGTATTTCTATATCCTTTATTACCTTATTGTCCTCTGATGTCTCCTAACATAACCACACTTTTATATATGAAAATTAGTTACTTCCTCCAAACCAAGACAAAAAAGATCTTTATTGTCTCCAGTCTCTGTCCCTGTCACCAAGGGAATTATGATAGAGCGCTTAAACACTGCAATTCTTTCAGACTTCTGTTTCCTAGAAGCATTACCCTCCCATTAGTCTGAAATTACTTGAAAGTAATGGCCATATTTATTTTGCTCATCACCAATTTATAGGTAGTACCATGCAGAGAATATACTCAATAAATACTTATGAATGAGTAATTACTCTTGACCTTCACATTGCATATGGAGTTAGTGTTGTAACTACTACTCTAGTTGTATCCTCACATTTTATCATAATCACCCTCTTCCAGAAATGATATATTCAAGAAATACTTTTGGTAATTGTCAATACAAAACATAAAATAGAGTTTGAACAGATAAATTTCTTTTCCCTCACACTTTGAAATGGAAGAGAAAGACATTACCATAAAAATTAACATAACTTTGACAGATTTTATTATAGCAATCTAAAAATATTATTTCCTTATATATTTAGATCAAAATCATAGGGAAGCACCCAAATATATAGTACTAAGTAAACTAAAATGAAATTTACAATCCACAATTAATTCCGAAGTATTGATTTGACAGATGAACTGATGAAATCTTATTATTAATCTGTTTTTTATTCAGTTTAGTAGTATTATCTTAAGTTTATTGCGCAGTTATTCTTGTTGTCAGACTGGAATTAAAGAGATGAAGCTAATAAGATGTAAGATCTATGAATTAGTTTATAAAACACACCCATATTTTATTAAAAGTGAAGAATGTTAACATTTCTCATTTGCAAGTTCTGCTTTAGTTCTCCAGAAATAAAAAAAAAATCATAAAGGGAATAAATGACTCATGGCCAAAACATCTAATAAAAATTGTGATCATTCTTTCCAGAATTCTTTTGCCTGACACATGAATTTTTCATGTGGTAGTACTCTTTTTGTGCACTTTACAGTGGAATGGAATTTGAGCATGAGTATCTTTTCTTCTATTCCGCAGTGACCAGTAGTCTCTTCAGAAGACAATGAATGATATCGAGGGTCTCACTGAGACAATAAAACTACCGTTCCTCCTTTGGTTGAAGCTAATGCAAAAAATAAACAGTGAGGACCAGTTCTCACACCAGTGTGTCTGATTTTCTTTTCCCCTTCCTCCACTTGGGTGGTCTCCATATGGAACACCTCTCCACCATGAATGCTTTGTTTCTTTGGGTTAGTTTGAGTTTCCTGATGGGCCAGTCCAGGTGGTGAGTTCAGTTTTATGGCCAAGGAGGTGGGGCCTGCAAATGGGAAGGAGTAGAAAAATCAGAGTAAGAAAGACACTTCCAGGGAATAGAACATTGGTTCATAGTATTCTCTATTGGGTGCTTCCATGTTGCCCTCTGTCGGAGCCAGCTGCTCAGTTATATTTATTCATAGTTGAAAGCTAGTTGAGGGCAAGTATCAACAAATATTCAACAAGCCTTAGCCTAATTCACCAATGGTTAGCTGAGTCAAGAACCTCATTCCCTTGGTGCTGCAGTGCTCTGCTTTCAACCTGTGATGGTCTGAGTTCTCTGCTGCTTGGCACTGACCCTGAATACTGATCCTCCCCACAAGGTCAACTGCTATATTTGATGACAAATATGCCACCTGAGGATCACAAGGCCAGGCCCAATGTGACTACTCATGTCCCACATGTTAGAAAGGTCTTCCTTTAATTGAGATTAAATTTAATCTTTTTGAGAAATAGAAAGCTGCTCTACTCCAGCTTCTTCAATATAGAGAATGTGAAGCAAAGCAAAGCATAGTGTACAGAGTCATGGAAACGGGCACCTCAGGGTTCTCATGAGGACACATGTCATGGAACAGTTTTATGATCAACGTCATGGTGCTATCAAACTCTTGACAACTTTCGTAACTTCATTGCTGCCCTGTTTCTGGCCTGCTCACATTTCCTCCTGTAAAGCCCAATTCTGTTTTTCTATGTAAACACAATCTGCAGTCATTGTTACATCAGTTCCAATCCATTGTCATTTACTCTTTATAGTAATTTTAGATATTTTTTACTCTGCAGGATTTTCAAACTTTAGAAATACTGTTAAGAGAATTCCATATGGGAATTCTTTCCTAATTGATCTAATCAATCTTGTTGAACTAATCTTGTTGAGCAAACAGCTTTTACAGATTTTTAACACATCATTAATGAGGGAGACAGGTCTATATTATAATAGTTGAAAGTTTCATCTATACATGTGAAATACTGAAGTGTGTTTGCAAATGAATGCCAAACTTTTCTTCCTAGTGGGGGAGGGAAGACCACTGAAACTGCCTGGACAAACTTTATTTCCTGTCTCTCCATGAGAGTTCTTTGGAATGTCTAGGAGGAGTCACAGACTTTTCACATTTTGCCACATGTACTTTACCTTGCCTCTTTCCCTAATTCAACCTTTCTGAACAGTTTGAGAAGAGTATTTGTGTCTCCTACCCCTGTGCACTTGATGCCTTTACTGTGCTGTGAATTGTCCAGGACAGCACATTCTCTCCCATAACCCTGGAAAATTCCTACATTCAGGAAACTAACATTGACACAATACTTTCCTCTAGTCTATAGCCCAATATCTTAGTTGTCCTGTTGTCATCCTCCATGCTTGGTTTAAGTCCAGGCTCCCACAGTTCATACACTTATCACATCTCTTTAGTCTCCTTTATAGTTTCAGAAAATTTTCAAGTTTGCCTACTTCTGAAACTTAGAGACAAACACTGTGGCATTTCTGTGTATGTGTGTGTGTGAGTGTGTGTGTGTGTGCACGTACACATATGCACTGCTTCATTGGTGATTATGTCTTCAGCTATTATGTGAAAAGCCAACAAATCGCAAATATGTGGCACCAGGCCTACAACATAGAAATAGCTGTCGACATGTCTGCCCTGCTTACCAAATTGTGTCTGTCTAAGAACTTGGCAGGCAGGAGGTGACTAGAACTTGACAGCCTTCGAAGGAGGGGTCGTATCCATGGGCTCTTCACTGGCAGCCTGGGAGGTTGGTGGTGCTGATGCCCTCTGTGCCAGGGTGGAGGCCGGTGAGTGGTCCTGCACTGGCAGCGTGGTAACCGTGGGGGCATTGGGAAGAGAGGCTCTTTGCTGTCCAGCAGGGTTCCTAGAAGCAGGCTGAGGGGTGGGTGGTGGGAAAATGGAATGGGACAGATTGGGGTTGGGTTGGGAGAACTGACGGGTTGGGGGGCTGGGGAGAATTGGTCCCTTTGCTGGCTGCCTGTGCTGCCTATGGCCATGGACATTGCTGTCACTGGATGCAGGAGAGGACAAAATGACCGCCATGGAAGGGGAAGTGGTGTCCATGGCCATGTCCTCAGGCAGCACAGCGGGATTCTGGGAAAGGTGAGTTGATGACATGGCTATTTGGGTTGGAGAGACACTCCTAGTGGAGTGCTGGCCCTGGGTATTGGGGTTTGGGGTGGAAGGGACAGGAGTGGGTCTTGGGAAGGAATGAGGAGGAGGAGAAAGAGGAGCAGCAGGAGGAGCAGCCAAAGAAGAGGGAACACTAGGAGGAGGAGCAGGAAGGGGAAAAGGAGGAGGAGGAATAGGAGCAGGAGGAAGTGGAAATGGAGAAGGGGGAGAGGGAAAAGGAGGAGGAGGAGGAGGAGGAGGAGGAGGAGGAGGAGGTGGAGGAAAAGGAGAAGGGGAATGAGGAAGAAGAGAGGGAGTAGGACAAGGAGAAGGAGGAGGGGGAGGAGGAGGAGGGGGAGGAGGAGCAGGAGAAAAAAGTGAAGGAAGAGGAGAAGGAAATGGAAGAGGAGGAGGAGGAGGACAAGGAGAAGGAGGGGGAGGGGGAGGAGGATCTATGCACATGGGGGTTGGGGATTCCATTCTGGAAGAGGTAGGATTGGAGGGGAAAGGGACCTGGGTAGGAGGTGTGGAAAGGTGAAACACATTAGGGGTAATTCCAACATGGGGACTGGGGCTGAAGGGAGAAGGAGGTTTCCTGGGAAGAGGCAGTGGAATATTAGATGAATGGGAAGGTGGAGGGATGGGTAGGTTCAGGGGCCCAGCAGGCTGGAATTCCATTGGGATGGGGGAGGGGTCAGTGGGTGGGGGGAGGGGGCCTGCATTCCAGGTAGGGCCTGCAGGTGGGGAGGATGAATGGACAGTGGTGGTGCAGTCCTCCAGAGCCTCTCTTCCGCCCTGGGCGACCTGTGTCTCAGGCTTCACGTGGTTACTTCTGGCACTCTGAACCCTTCTCAGGGTGCCTTTTGAACATAAAAGTGGCTGCTTTGCAGGTGGGGGCAGCCCATCCTGATGCCAGGCAATCAGTGATGGCAGGGCCACTGACATGAGCAGCTTTCTTTTATGTGGCCTCCTGGAAGCAGCAGTTAGTGGGGGCCAACCCTGGGATAGAACACAGGTGGGCTTCAGGCCCTGCTCTCCCTGGATGGATGGGGAGGCAGACAGGCAGATCCCCTTCTTGGGCGACATGGGGGGCCTCTCGAGAACACTATTTCTCTCTGGGGGCCAAGAACTGGCCTCCAGGGTACTGAGGTCTTCCCGAGTGACCTCCTCCGTCTTCTTCTCCTCCTCGTCCTTCTCCTCCTCCTCCTTCTCCTCCTCCTTCAGCTTCTTCTCCTCCTCCTCCTCCTCCTCCTCCTTCTCCTCCTCCTCCTCCTCCTCCTCCTCCTCCTCCTCTTCCTTCTCCTCCTTCTCCTCCTCCTGGTCCTGATGGATCTTGGTCTTTTCTGGATGTTCCTGGGCCCTGAGCTCAGCTTCCTTAGCCGCACCAAGAGGGCAGCGAGCAGCTGTCATGGGCCCCTCAGCTTGGTGGATGAGCTGAGGAACTGGAGGCAGGAGACGTGGCCAGCGCCCAGGAGGGGGGACCCTTACTGCTGTCCAGGGGCCGAACATCCAGGCGTTGTTTCTAGATAGCACCGGCTTTTTGGGGAACGGCCCCCAGGACGCGGGCAGCAGGATCCCCCTACAGAGGAGCGGGCCTCTGTCTCTGCCAGCAGCAGGAGGCCCCCGAGGTCGGGGATCCTGGAGGAAGCGCCTGCTGGCAGGGCTGGGGGGAGCGGCAGGTGCAGCCGGGTGGTCCCTGTGAGGAAAGGGAGCCTCCCAGGCGAGGCGCAGGGGAGTTTGATGGGCCACCAGGGCCCTGCGGCGCAGCCTGCTACCGCACTTGGTGAGAAGACTGCCCATGGAGGGCACAGGGGCTCGTCACTAGGCAGAAGTCCACACTAGTCCAACGCTGGTCAGCACAGAGCAGCTTGGCTGAGAAGCCAGCTCCTCCTTGGACCAAAGGCTGAACTGGAGTTTAGCCTTTGTGATGTGTGGATGGAACCTGTGACGCAGAAAGGACTTGGGCCAAGGCGGTTGGTCAAAGGGAGGCTCCAGGGTGAAGAGACCCCCACCCCCACTTGGTCTGAGCTTAGGCTCCTCCTGACTCTGTGGTGCTTCTTCTCCCACACCCACCGCACAGTTATTCTCACCCTCCAGAGGGTCATCCTGAGGCTGCTTTCCTCTGGGTTACTTAGGCAGTCATTCCACTTGGCTCCAAAAATCTCTCCACTGTTCTACTGGACATGACTCTACCCGTCCAGAGTCGATTAGTTTTATATGACAGTAGATGGTATTTGGATACATCATACATAAATGGAGTATAACTTCTCAGTCTTCCAGCTGTACGTGTTGTAGAATTACACTGGTCATGTAATCATATATGCACATAAGCAAATAATGTCTGATTCATTCTACTATCCCTCCTACTCCCATGCCACCTCCCCTCCCTTTGTCTAATCCAAAGCCCTTCTATTCTTCCTTAGGCACCCTCCCCCGTTTTTGTGAATTAGCATCCACAAATCACAGAAAACATTCAGCCTCTGGTTCTTTGGGATTAGCTTATTTTGCCAATGTCATAACTTTGTTTTTTTTATGACTGAGTAATAGTCCATTGTATATATATTTATATATATCCACCACATTTTCTTTTCCATTTCATCTGCTAAAGGGCACCTAGGTTTCTTCCATAGTTTAGCTGTTGTGAGTTGAGCTGCTATAAGCATTAATGTGGCTGTGTCACATTAAGTCATTCAGGCATAACTCGAGGAGTGGGATAGGTTGGTTTCATTTTGCAATTGATGGTTTTGTGTTTGCTTTTCTCTCCTGGTCACTCCATATCCAAACATAAAGCAAGTCCAACATCCTTGTGTTTTCTATTTAAGAAACAGTGGAAAAGGCACAATTCTGACTTTGACACTCACATTGGCTGCTTCCACTGTGGACCAGTGTAGAAACATGCTCTTCTAGGTGCCCCATGGTGCATGGTAGTCTGCTGTCCCTGCTGCCTATTGCATCACTGTGACCACACCCAGCTGTGACCTCTGCTGGACCCTGCACTGCAAAGACCCATATTGCTTCCACCTTGGGATCAGGAAATGGAGAAGGCAGGCTAAGGATCAGAGGGCACACACCCCATTCCCTCTGGAAAGGCGGGAAACAAAGGGACAGGTGTCTGTTTGTCACTGCCACAACACGCTCCCCATCTTCTCCTGTCGGGTACAGTGGTCCACATGCTGGACTTACAGTGGCCAACACCCTGTCACACAGCCAGGTAGCCAGCTGCTATCATCCTGTGGAACCTTGACAGGGCTTAGATGTGGCAGCTACCACCACCCTGCATCCTTGCTGGGACACTTGTCCACACCTTTGGGACTATTGGAAGTAAGATTATCTGTGGAAACCATGTCCCACCCCACCACCCAATGCTGCTTCTGTCACCCCCTCCTTCGGTCCCTGCAGGTGTCTTGGTTGCCCAGAAGACTCTGCTTGACCACTGCAACAGTGCAAAATGGGGTCCAGCAGGCAGGCAACTGACTATGTGCACAGACCCACCCTCCTGTCATGGACCACACAATTCCTCCTGCGCTCATTGGGCCATTCTGACACCACTGTTCCATGTACTGCCCACCCTGTGATCCAGAATAGGCCCCGGTAAAGCCTCTGGCAGATGGATTTTAAATGCTTTATGTTCTTTTTAGTTATACATGCCAGTGGAATGCATTTTGACACATTATAGGTACATGGAGTTTAACTCCCCATATTTTGGCTGTACATGATGAGGATTTACACTGGCCATGAATCCATACGTGAACATAGGAAAGTTTACATCTGGTTCATTCTACTGTCTTTCCTTTTCTCATCCCTTTTCCCTTCCCTTCATTCCCGTTTGTCTTATCCAATGAACGTCTATTCTTCCCTCCCCACCCCTTTATTGTGCATTGGCATCCACATATCAGAGAACATTCAATCTTTGTTTTTTGGGATTGGCTTATTTCATTTAGCATGATAGTCTCCATCTCCAGTTCCATGTGCTTACCAGCAAATGTCATAATTTCATCTTTTATGGCTGAGAAATATTCCTGTGTGTGTGTGTGTGTATGTTTGTGTGTATGTATGTGTGTGTATTTTTTTCCATTCATGTGTTGAATGCCATCTAGGTTGGTTCCAGAGCTTAGCTATTGTGAATTAAGGTGCAAAAAATATTGATGTGGGTGCATCCTTATGGTATGCCAATTTTAAGTACTTTGGGTATATGCCAAAGAGTGGGATAACTAGTTCAAATGCTTGTTTCATTGCAAGATTTCTGAGGGATTTCTATACTACTTTCCAGAGCTTGGGAGGTTGAAGCAGGAGAATTGCAAGTTCAAATCCAGTCTCAGCAATTTAGCAAGGCCCTAAACAACTTTGCAAGACTCTGTCTCAAAATTTGAAAACAAACAAACAAACAAACAAACAAACAAAAAGCGCTGGGATATGGCTCAGTGTTAACCCCCCATGGGTTCAATTCCTGGTACTAAAACAAATAAAAATAATGTTTCATAAATCACTTCTGAAAAAAATCTCGTTAATTTTCTTAACTGTGTTTTAAGATTATGTCCACATACAAAAACATGTCAACCATTTGACACCCAGAACAATATTCTGCCTTCAAATCTTGTTATTTGAAACCCTAATGAGCTTTAGGAGACATTATTATTTGCAGGAAATCTTGTTATTTTAGGAGACATTATTATTTGCAGGAAATCTTGTTATTTGAAACCCTAATGAGCTTTAGGAGACATTATTCTAAGTGAAAAAAAGCAAATGTAGAAGGTCGTGCTCTATGACCTCAATGAAGTGTGGAATCAAAACCAGTTGCTCTGTAAAAGCAGAGAACAGGATGGTGGTTCCCAGGAGCCCGGGGTTTAGGAAAACAGGAGCTGTTACCCAAAGAGTACAAAACTTCAGTGATGCAGCATGAGCCAATTCTGGACATCTGTCCTACAACTGAGTCCCCACAGTGAATAACACTCTGTTGTATGCTTAAATTTGCTGCTCTGTGAGCTGGGGTTATGGCTCAGTTGCAGAGCACTTGCTTGGCACATGTGAGGTCCTGGGTTCAATCCTTAGCACCACACAAAAATAAATAAAAGAAAGGTATTGTGTCCAACCACAACTAAAATTTTTTTTAATTGTTCTGCTTGAAAGTGTTCTCACTACACACACACACACAAACACAAACACACACAGTCACACACACACATATGTGAGTGGGTGGATATGTTAATTAGCTTGATTACAGTAATCATCAATGTGCAAGATACATGTATGTCACAAGGTACTTTTATTTTATTTTATTTTTAAGCAGTTGTTATTATACTAATGTATTAATACAAGTACAAAATAACCTTGTAATCAGGGTACTGTATCAGTCAATAACAAAGGAAAGACCACTACAGTATGAAAAGATATACAAATGACTCAAGTATACAGCTTTCATAGTTAACAGACAATTTTAAATGGGAAGTTGGTTTCTTTTACAAATGGTAAATTTTCTTGAAATAGGAAAAATAATATACAGTGCTCTAAGCATGAATAATAATTCCTGCCATAAACACAAGTGCCTTGCAGAAACTCCATGCAAATTTCAATTCCATTCTCTTTATGAGTGTGACACTGTAGCTGACTTACCAGCTCAAACACTAGGTCAAGGGAAGCCTCCTCACTTTTGTCCTGGAAGAGCTCAGTACTCAATTTATCACTGATGTCCAAATCTGTTGTCTTGAAAAATCCCTGGAATATAATCAATCCATTACAATGTATATGCAGTCGGGGCTAGTAGGAATATCACTTGAAACTGAATGTGAATATTTCCTCTGATAAGTAGATACTGATCCATAATGGGGGATGGGGCAAGGGAGGAATGGATGAACTTTGGATAGGGCAAAGGGGAGGGATGGAAAGGGAGGGCCATGGGGGTAGGAAAGATGGTGGAATGAGATGGACATCATTACCCTAGATACATATAGGAAGACACGAATGATGTGACTCTACTTTGTGTACAACCAGAGAAATAAAAAGTTGTGCTCCATTTGTGTACTATGAATCAAAATGAATTCTGCTGTCATGTATGACTAATTAGAACAAATAAATAAATTTTTTAAAAAGTTCAGTCTGAAAGTGCCCTGCGGTCGAATGGACCACTGTCTCACCGGTGGTTTCTGGTGAAAAGCTGTGATTTGGATTGGAATCGTTTTTTCTGGAACATCAGTGGAAAGATGGGCTTCTGGTAGTTGGTCCCCCACAGGAATCAGGACAGATACATCATTTTCTTCTGTTGGACATGATGGATTAATTTCCAGAGGTTTCATTTCCATAGGTTCATGGAAACTAAACTGCTCTCATCACCACTCTCGTCTCTAGATCTAAAATCCCCATGAACTGATCCAGATTCTAGCAAAGTGTTCAACATTGGTCTCAAGACCTCTTTGAGTTCCCAATCTCTTCTGATCCTGCTTTTTCTTAGAACAGTCTTCAATGGAGTGATCTTCTCAGAGTCTCATTTGGCATGAAAGGTCATCAGAACAAGAGGCAGGCTGCACTGCACTGTCTGGCTCAGGTTCCGTGGTTTCCATTCCCATAATGTGGATCAGCTCCAATTCCTCCTCAGGGTCTAAAAACCCTACCAGAAAAGGAAGAAAGATGATCATTTACAAAATGACAATTGAATCCCATTCATTCATTAAAATATTTTGTGTTGGTTCGTGACTAAGTCACTGAAATCACTCCTCCTGTGCTGTATTTATTCTCTACCAGTCCATTTTAACTTTTAAGAAACGAAGGCTCCAAAACAGCACAAGCTATTCAAAATCAAAGCACAGGTAAAGGCAGGTGAGAAAGAATGACTTTGAACAGGACTTGGCAATTATTTGTGGACTTAACACTTTGTAATTCTGCTGGGTTATGAATTTTTATCATAAGGCCAAGGTGGGGTAGGATAGGAGACAGACATAACTGTGTCTAGATGAAGATAGCAAAGAAAACACATCTCAGTTTGTGGTTCTCTTTACAGTTGTTTATGTATCATCGGCTTCATGAGTTGAGAAAAACTTGGTTTCTCTGTGAGGGGGAAAAGTTCATCAAATGAAAGATAAACTTCAAAATTAAGTAGTGAATTTGGGGTATGAGTATATACAAAGAAAACAAGAGACTCTCAATTGAAGTGTTACATGGGATAAAGTCAGAAGCCTGTTAAACATTTCTATATTCATAAAGTTCCAATATACTCCAAGAATGTGAAAGGCCTAGTATGGCAATTGCCAGAAAAACATTACCACTACTGAGAAAGAATACCAGGTTCTCAGCTTCAGCAGTAACCACACTGCATACTGTGTTAAAAACCAAACAGGACTCCATTATAGGTAAAGGCCTCATTTTTGTCTTCAGAAAAGTTAACATATGTGCACTTTAAAAAGCCAGTAAAGGCATATTATAGAAAGGCAGCATAAAATACACACAAAATTTCAGATACTAAATGAACTCCCCAAAGAAATTAAAATGTTCTTGCAAGAATCAGAATCCTTGAACAAAAGTGAAATTTGAGAGTATTGGCTGAGATTATTCCAAGCAAGAAAGATAATGAGCCATTGATTCTCTTCTTTTTTCCACCAAACTGAAAGGACATGTGAAGCAAAAGCCTATGCCTTAATCAAATATGCATGGAGGGTGTCCAGTACAGTGCCCAGCACAATGCACACAGTGGGTGTTCCATACATATTTCTTAGCTGAATTAATGAAGAAAAAGGCATGCATTAAATGCTAAGTTTTTGGTTGCTTGTAGGTCAAAAACAAAAACTGAGTTTTGAGAAAAACATTAAAGTCCTAATTGGAGAGATTCATAATTGATCTATAGAAAGTGAATAATCAAACTTAGAAACACAAATCACAGAGCATGGCACATCACAAAGTGTTTGCCCAGGTACAAAAGGAAGCAGTGGAAAAAGGAGCTTTCAGAGTGAGTGGTCATCCTCAGGGAAAGCTAGGAGGCAGCCAAGCAAGGCCTGTGGTTCATCCTCTGGTGCTCCTGCCTGGAGGCCCAACTGGCACAGCCCGCGGTGTTCCCTCTGCACCACCTGAAGCCCATGCATGCTCACTGACCACTCACCTGGCCCCCACCCCGCGCCAGCGGACTGGTGGGTGCAGGTTCCCTCAGGTGCTCAACCGCCGCCCCTACCCAGCTCCAGGGCGCCCCAGGCGGCACCAAGTCCCCATCAGCGGACACCACAGGCACAAAGGTAAGAGAGACACGGGTTGCTGCGCGCCATCCCCGCCCGCCCGCCGCCGCGGGTCCCAGAGGCTCCTCCCGGAGGACACCTGCCCGCCGCCCTGGCGCGCGGGGCAGGCAGCGTCCTAGCGGGAAAGAGGCGCCCGAAGTTCTGGTTCAGCTGCCGCGGGCCGCGGGTCTCAGGCCGCGGAAATGGCCGCCTCGGCCGGTCCGGCTTTGCACATCTGCCGGCGACGGGCGGAGCGTGAGGCCGGGCCATTGGATGCCGTGCCCGGGCAGCACAGGTAGCGACCAGAACCAGACCTGAGAGGCACCGCCCTCCCACAGCCTCCAGCCGTCCAGGCTTCCGTTAGCGGAAGCGGGCGCTGGGAGGGAGCGCGGCGGACAGTGCGCCCCCTGCTGGCCGGTCGGCCACTCAGCCGCCAAGCCGCCAAGGAAAGGGCAGGACTCTGCAGCTATTTCAAATCAAAGGCTGAATGTTCTCTCTGATAAGTGGATGCTGATCCATAATTGGAAAAGGGGGGATGGAGGAACTTTGATGGGGCAAAGGGAAGGAGGAGTGGGAAGGGGGAAATGGAGGCTGGAAAGATGGTGGGATGAGATGGACATCATTACCCTAGGTCCATGTATGAATGCACAAATGGTGCATCGTGTACAACCAGAAAAATGAAAAGTTGTGCTGCAATTGTGTACGGTAAATCACAATGCATTCTGCTGTCATATACATCTAATTAAAATTAATTACTTAATTTAAAAATAAATCAGCAAACTACAAAAAAAAAGAATTTTAAAGCTCTCTAGAAGCACATGGAGATACAAGGAAGCCAAATGATCATAAAATATTGAGAAAGAACAGTGGGGACTTGACAGGACTCCACAATGGGCAGGAGGAGTGGCTAGATGGAGATGCTGCCTTTGAATTGTACAGTGCGTTTATTATGTTTTAACCCATTGGACAATTGTCCCATGGGACAATCCACGTATTTCATTGAAGCAGCCCCAGAACACTCTCCCAGGGAATCCATCACCACTCCACAGCTGCTCCTCCTGCTGCCAGGATGAGGCTCCGTGTCTCCTTTATCCAGACGCAGAGGCTGCAGGTGCTGCTGGCACCAGGGTGTGTGACTGGGGTGGGGGGCTGCCCACTATGTCCCTGATGGAGATGCCACTAGAGAGGTTCAATCTCTTACTCTGCAGGGACTGACAACCACTCTGCCTGTCCAACCCCAACTCATCAGGGCCATGGTCAGTGAATCACTGGGTGTGGAAGGACTGGGAACACTTGGCCTTCAGAGTCTCCCAGGCTCCTCATGCAGGCAGGACCACCCATTGCACCCAGATTTGCAGACCTGTGGGCAAGCAGTCCTGGCCTCAAGCAGGGACAGTATGGCTTCAAGGACGAGTGGGACACATCCCAGTCCTGGAATCCCTCAGCTGTTGTGAAGCCTCCTAGGACTTGGGACACATTTCTCAATCTGAGGATTGAAGGACGTGGTGTGTCAAGATATATATCACTTTTTGCACATATGCCACATTCAACCAAGTCCAATACCTATTCATTTCAATGCAGTACTCATGTGGAAGATCAGGACTGTGGTTACTTATCTTCCTTTTTCCCCCTTTTGTGACTGAGAATCAAATAACATAAACATAGTCAGTTTTTTTCTTTGTTTTACTTTTTCTAATTTTTTTCTAATTAGTTATGCATGAGAATGGAATGCATTTTGACACATGACTCATAAATGGAGTATAGCCTCTCATTCTTTGGTTTGTATGTGATGTAGAATCATACTGGTCATGAAATCATAAGCCATAATTTCATTCTTCTTTAAAGCTGAGTAATATTTCATTGTGTGCATATGCCTCATGTTTTTATCCATTCATCTGTTGAAGGGAACCTAGGTTTGTTAAATAGTTTATCTATTGTGAATTGATCAATATTGATGAACTTTGATGTGATTACATTAGTGTAGTCTGCTGATATTAAGTGCTTTGAGTATAAACCTAAGAGTGGGATAGCTGGGTCAAATGGTGGTTTCATTCCCAGTTTTCTGAGGAATCTCAATACCACTTTCTATAATGTTTGCACCAATCTGCAAGGCCACGGGCAATGTATGACTGTACCTTTTCTCCCACAGCCTCATCAACATTTAATGTTGCTTGTATTCTTGATAATTGTCATTCTGAATGGAGTGAGATAAAATATTAGAGTAGTTTTGACTTGCATTTTTATAACCACTAGAGGTGTTAAACATTTTTTCATATATTTGTTGGTTGATTGTATATCTTCTTAGTTAAGTGTCTGTTCTGTTCCTTAGCCCATTTATTAATTGAGTTATTTGTTTTTTTGGTGTTGAGTTGTGGTGAGCCGTTCCTGCGGACTGTGGTCGCCATTACATGATGGCGCTGGCTCCGTTGTGGTCTGTGAAGGACAACTCCATATCAAAGAGAGTTGGCGTGTTCCCAGCTCCTTATCAGAGAAAGTTGGCGTGTCATTTTCTAGCACCCTGTGAGAAGGATACACGTGGCAGCTTTGCATTGGGGTTCGCGGTGCTTTATTAAGGCTGGGAGGGGCATCCGAGGTAGAGTAGAAGAATTATTAGAAGAATATCAAGGGCCTGAATAAACTGCTGAAAGAAGATTCCTGAGTTGCGTCTTCCTTGCGGGCAAGGGGGGTCGCGACAAGTGGTTCCGAGACCCGGGAAAAAAGAAACAAAGAAACACCCAGGAACCAAAACTTTCAGCAGTCAGGGAGGTGCACCGGTAAGTCCCAGGTAACGTGGGACCCGCTGTTAAAAAGCAGGAAGCTCCTCTGTAAAGAGAGGGCGCTACATCTTATAGCAATTGCACTCTGAATTTTTGTTCTCTTTCTGTGTATGTTCGTTTTGTTTTGTGTACTTTCACTTTCGATTTCTGTGTTTTCTTGTGTTGCGTTATGGGAGCTGTGACTTCAAGTCCACTCCTTCTAGCCCTCGATGGCCTTTTACGTTCCAAGGGACTGGAGGTGAAACGCAGTACCTTAGAGAAATTTTTACAGAGGGTAGATACAGCTGCACCGTGGTTTGCATTTTCAGGCAGCCTCACTACACCCAGCTGGGATAAATTAGGCAAAGACCTTGACTTTGCTCATGAGCAGGGCATGCTAGAGGGCGGGGTGATACCCCTCTGGAAGATGGTCCGTAGTTGCCTTACGGATGGCAGATGCCAAGAAGCACTTGTTAAAGGGCAAGAGGTTTTAGAACAATTGCATGAAGAAAAATCAGAAACAACAGAGAGCGAAGTGTCTCAGGAAGAGGGGAGTGTGTGGGGCGTGGAGAACAGGAGGAGACTGTATCCAGATCTCAGTGTGCTGCGCACGCCCCCATGCGAAAGTGGGTCAGAGGCAGAAGACGCTGAGGAGGAGGAGATAAGAACGCTGTCCCGGCAGTTAGGGAGTTTAGGTACAGGGAACAGAGATAAGCAAGGGCTCAAGAACGGGCGGCCTCCCGATCCGCCTCGGTATGGCGGGGGTGTTTCAGGACGAAGTTTCCACGCCCAAACAAAGAGGGCTGTCGCTGCTTTCCTCTGTTCCTCGGGGCTGGCATATCATTGCTATTGACATTAAAGACTGTTTCTTTTCTATTCCTTTACATCCTAAAGACTCACAGCGTTTTGCCTTCACCCTTCTCTCGTGTA